>NC_062192.1:787500-840000 GCF_912470025.1 Vespa velutina
ACGACGACGATGACGAAGGCAACGCGATTCAAAAAATCGCTAAATTTTTCTTTAAAAAATTAATAAATTATTTTACTATACCACGTTTTTCTTCTTCTATGATTATATCAAGAGTTTTACTCTTACAATGACGAAATCAAAATTTCGAATATATTCACATTCACGATCGAAGGCGCGTTAGACCAAAGGAAAATCTTTCCTCGAATTTCTAAACGAGAAAGAGAGAGAGAGAGAGAGAGAAAGAGAACGAGGTAAAAAGATGGAGGGAAAAAGAAAAAAATGAAAGCAAGGCTTTTACGAGACAACCAAGCTTTCGACTTTTATCGCATGATTTACGAGCAATCGACTGAGAAATAAAAAGCAAAGACCGTTCCATGCGTTGCTTATTTCAAAGACTCAACGAGCGATGTTAATCAAACAATTGTCAGTTCGAGTTTTACAATCTATTTAATGTCTTATAGTCCATCGTTATCCCTTTACAAACACAGACTATACATGGAACTTCGCCGAGATAAAACTACTTCGACCGACGATGGATGGACGACTCATTGCCAATATAACAACGCTCGAGTGAACAAAAAACGAGGGGTAAATTTTTGAACGGACGAGACGCGTCACATTGTATCATAGTATAGTAGTCGATGATATACGGGTTGAAAATCGTTCGATCGTATATATATATATATATGTATGTATGTATGTATGTATAGGTACACTACATATAGGCAAGCATAGACGAGGCGTTCAAATTCGACAAGGTCTTTATTTAACGCAACTACCGGACAGGCTTGACCGCCCGAAAAATGCGTTCAAGCATTTTATCTTTCGTCCTATACCTTGTTCTCCTCCATTCTCCATTATTTAAAGTTTATATCTATTTTTTCTCTCTTTATTCTCTCCCTCTTTATCCTCTCTCCTTCATCCTCTCTCTATCCCTCTCTCTCTCTCTCCCTCTCTCTCTCTCTCTCTTTTCCTCTGCCTCTCTTCATAGTATGGAAATATATCAATGAAATCGATACCCCGTTCAATTCCCATTTGTTGACAAAAGAGATGAAATGGTCTATTATCTGCACTCGCAATGAAAACGTGGTCAAAATATATGATAAGAATATAAATTATTTCGTTATGTATATCTCAGACCCTATATCGAATGAATGAAAAATCAATGTTAGATATATAGAAATCGATAATACAATTTTTTATACATAATGCACGTAATACTTAAAATAAAATTTTGAATTTAAGTAAAATTAAGGAAATTAAGAAAATATGTTTTTAAAGCAAATCGAAATCATTAATTGATTCCGTAGTACTTACGTTACATTAATTGTAATTACATAGATTGTAAATAATACGAAATTTTTTTTTTTTTTTTTTTATTTATTCGAAAGAATACCTTTAAGCTAAATTTATCTTGTAACAAAGTAATATTAAAATTTGATCTAAATAATTATTGATTGATCTATTGTACCGATAAATACCGATAAAAAGGTATTTAAAAAAACTATTACGGTCTCATAACGTGGAAATAGATTTAAAGAAATAAATTAAAGAGATCTATTAATCTAATCGAAAAGTAGAAAGAAAAAAAAACATTCCGTACATTCCATTTAATCGAAATTTTTAATTTAATTTAAATTAATTTAATTGAAAAATAAAAAATTAAAATAAAATAAAACATTCTTGATCTTAATCTAAACAAATAAATTTTTCCCGTAATGCATTGTAAAGGAAAATCTTGGCAAAGATTCCAGTGTGCTTGTTTCCAATCCACGTGTACCTTTATTTATTAATGCAGCTTCAGTGGTCTCCCACAATTGCCATATAATACGTTTCGTGACTACGACTTTAAAAGAACTTAATTTTATTCAAATAAGAAATATACTATTTATACGTAAGATATAAGTAAGATAAAAGAATTCAATTTAATTTAAGTGAAAAATGTATATGACCCGACTTTAATAATGAAAATGCATAAAATATGAAATAATCATATTCGCGTAAGCGAGGCAATGCAGGACCAAAGACGAAATATTACGTTGTCCCGGTTTTTCAAATCTACCCCTACATCCTCCACTATAAGAGTATTTCGAGTGACAACATGGTGAAGTATGTACGACTAAGAGCTATTCTCGAAAGGTTCAAACATGTTGCAGGAACCTTCGAAAGTAACTTAATAGCTTATAGTTGCCCTCTAGAGTCACAGTTTGTAAGGGCCTCTTCGACATAATAGCCTTTTCTTTGCTTCGTGTCCTAACCACTGCTGCAGGGCATTCCTTAAGTGCGAGCAAGAAAAGAATTTTTGGATAAAAACGTTCATCGTTCAAAAATTCTAGTAAAAGAATTTAACATATTATTATGGTTAATATTTTCGTTTTTCGTTATGTGATTCTCTTTCATTTCATTTGTTTCTCTTAAACTATTCTAAAACATGAACAATCAATAGACTTAAACGAGCACATTAATTCAAATGTCCTGGCAGATAATAATTCTATTCGATGACCTATTACAAACTAATATTAACCCTTCGCATTTTTCATATCGAAAAATAAAATCGTATGAAAAATAAAGAATGCAATAAATATAATAACTTAATCTGTAATAGATTTTCTTGCAGTACTTTCCATTTCATTTATTCATTCCGTACATTTCGTGTATAAATCATTTAATATACATATAAATCATTATATATATATATATATATATATATATATATATATATATGTTCTATTATATCAAATATTCAAAAAACAAAATCGCGAGTTGTGCGAAGTGTTAATCTTAAAAAACTAAGTATCAAATTCATCAAAGATTTTGCCGATTTGATCTAACGAAATAGAATCGAAATAAAAACTAATCAATTACAAACAATTGGAAATCCCTTTGAATCATGATACATAATAAAATTACAGAATCGTTACTAAATAAATTAATGAGATAAGCATGATCGAGTTAAACGATAAAATTTCGTGACAATTCTATATAAACCCAGAGGCAGAATTTTTTTCACTTCCGATCATATCTTGCGCCTTGCCATATCTGCTTAAAATTAAAATTCACACATTCGCTCAGAAAAATATGCTATCTGTCTGCCTATAATCTATATATAAAAAATAGCATATCGTTCATTCCAACACACACACACACTCCACGATTCTTTCACATACCACCAGGGTGCAAAAACCTATACTAGGAAGTATACCCCGGGATACTTCCAACGCCCTAGCTCAACTGCGTTTCTCTCTTACATACTACGTGTACGTACCATTTTTCTGTAATCGACTGTCACGTTTAATGATTATTGCGTAATATGACTAAGACAAAAAATACTAATACACATTAGTATATACTTGTATTAGTATCATACGAGTATTTTATCATTATCAGATCGAATTTGATTACTCTACTTTGCAACGTGAGAAAATTTGTATACCTTCGTAAATATATATATATGATGAATGATATATATATATTCAAAATTCAATTCTAAAAAAAAAGTGTATTTATGAGAGAATAAATATTTAAGGACAAAGAATTTATCGCGGACCGACGTATGATTCACATGCATGAATCGTAGATCAGGCACAATCACTAGGAACAATGACAATCGCCAAATGGGGAAATTTAATACTACACCCAATACTAACTGTTTCTCACATATATGAGTAACACCTGTAGCACACGTATAGATGACGCAGAAAGAATGAGGATGGGGAGGAGAAACGAGAATTAGTATATATTAATTGCTGAAAATTCTAAACTATGAGAGCTAAACTACTAGAGCTAAAAATGATTAATTTATTGACTAGGTATACGGGCTATGATTCTATAAGTTACTTTGTCTTTTAGCAATAATTACTCTACTCGACTATTCTTTTTTTTTTTTTATTTTCAAAAGCTATTACTCTAATCGAGACTTTTCTTTTATCAATTCAAATTGATTAAATATTTAATTAATTCTTATTTAAAAATATTATAGAAAATCCTTGAACACTCTTTCTTATAAGCGATTAATCTAATTGTTGCAAAAAGACCATGCACTTATAATCTAAAGACAACCCATCGCGAATGTCTTCTTGCCCATTTATACTTCTGATAAATTCGAATGATTAACATGACAAATTCTTCGTTATTATCGCTAGAGAGAAGAAAAAAAAATAGTTAAAAATGCACTAATATATTTATAGTGCAAATAATTCCAAATGCATATGAAAGAAAAAGACCCTATTCCTGATCTAATAAGTAAATAAACAAATAAGAAAGCATTCACGACTAAATCTCCAAAGAAAATTTACTCGTGGTCACTCTTCCAATGCTCTTTCTACAAATTATTTAATTACAACCAATCACCCATACCAATTCGGACTTTTCATCCTCGACATGATTGAGTGATCGGAGGAACTTAAAAGTTCACTCACTACATAGAGATGTTCTGCGATGGCTCCAAAACACACCTACTTTACAACGATCACAGTGGTCACGCGATCGGAGAATTTCTTGTTTTTCCTGTTAGAAACTTCCTTCGAAGAAGTGCTCGCTTTTCCTCTTCTTTGAAAAGAAAGAAAAATTGTTGTCACATCTGAAACAGAACAAAAAAGAACAAGGCGATAAGTTATCTGGAATATTGATCAAAAATCAATTAGAATAAAAATTTTATTCTTTATATATATATATAAAAATTTTATATATAAAGAATTTTATATATTCAATATATTATACACATACATATACATATAAAGAAACATAAATACTTACGTTTATTTCGTATGAAAGTAGAACCCAATGGCACCATGATGATGCGTCTCGCGGCTCCTTGTGAATTTTAATAACGCGCGCTGACGAAAATAAGAAACTATAGATGAGTTTCTTATCGCGAACGAATTTTTCATATACGACGAACAACACTGATTCTATTTCGCGATTTTTCTATTATTATATTAACGATACAACACACGACTTCTTCATTGGTTTGCGCACGATTACAATGGCATTCTGAAAAAGAAAAACGAAAACAAGATTATAAGTATCATTGTTAAAAATGAAATATCATCGAAATTATTCAGAAAATGTTTAATAAAAAAATTTACTTATATTAAGCCTTCGTTGATGTATGCACGACAGGCGCCCAATTTCAGAATGATAAAAAACGCTGTTTGAAACTTAATTGTATTAAAATATTATTAAAATAAAATTATTTTTTTAAATTAACGTGTGTTACGAGCTACGTATTATTTCAAACAAATGCAATATTACATAAACATAGGTTAATTATATTACAGTACTATATGAGAGTAATATAATATTTAAATGAATGATCGATGTTACGCGAACATGACTGTCTATTTTGTTTTCGTTCTTGAACTTTCTAGAAATCGTCTCGATTTCCTAGAAATCCAAATAACAAACATACTCTATGTAAAGCTTCTCTTTAAGTCTTTAAAAAGAGATAGACTTACATATCTGTACGTATATATACAATTACGTATTATATAGAATTAATTTTACCAATTCTTAGAATACGAGAGAGGTTGGAAAAATTACGATCTTTATTAGTAGAGAATGTGTATGTGTGTGTGCGTGTGTGTGTTATGTTGTATATGTGTTTGTGTGTGTGTGTGTGTGTGTGTGGTGTGTATGTGAAAGAAAGAAAGAGAAACAGGAGAGAGAGAGAGGTAGAGAGGAAGACGGAGACAAAAAGAAACAAAGAGAAAGAGAGAGTGAGAGGGAAAGAGAGAGAGAGAGACAGAGAGACAGAGAAAGAGAGAGAGACAAACTGTATATGTATATGTATATATAAAAATCGAATATAATATCAAAATATGATCGATCATGTTTAATTAATACAAAATAATTAATAAAATAATCAATAAAACGTTGATGAAATATCGATATTATCAAAATATTGGTGAAAAATTCCAAAAAAAAAGATTGCGTAGTAGCCCTCATGGAGACACCGATTTTATTTTCACGAATATTTTTTAAATGCAATGATATCTCGACTAACGAACAATACATGTTAGAATACGCATTTTAAAAAATCAATTGATATATAGTAGGAGGATGTATGTTAGAAAAAATATCACTAATTACCTGTAATTACGATGACAACGATACCGGTATTAACTTACTCTCAAATTTCAACATGGCATCTGATTCGAATTGGTTAACGTTTGGCGATTCATCGCAGCGCATGCGCACAATGCTAATTTACATATAACGAATCTCCAAACATAATTATTTCGCTGTAATATGTGAAAATTAATAAAATCAATAAATATAACGTGAGAGAACCTTTAATATTATCTTGATTCAAAATACAAAAAGTTTGATTAATCATATTAC
This sequence comes from Vespa velutina, assembly GCF_912470025.1. Classification (NCBI taxonomy): domain Eukaryota; kingdom Metazoa; phylum Arthropoda; class Insecta; order Hymenoptera; family Vespidae; genus Vespa; species Vespa velutina. Next base: position 793,843 of record NC_062192.1, read on the forward strand.
AAAATGTTTGATATTTATTTAATTGATATCAAATAAATTAAATTTAAGTGAAAATTTTGAATACTTACACTGACATAAATTAATTGTAATAAATGTTAAAAGATTTTTATGTATAAAAATTTATTTGTTACATTAATTAAAATAATACATTAGAAAAATTTCATGCTACACACAAAATATATATATATATATATATATATAATAAGTATAGCTAGCACGTGAGCACCGAGCGATAATAGATTAAATTAAAAAAATTCATAAGTAATCTCGAGGATTAAGATATTCTTTAATTAATTAATTATTTACAAGTATGTTTATTCCCATCGAGCACTACTATTGCCTCTTAAAAACAACTTACTAAGAATTATTTTTACTTTTGATTCATCTATATTCATATATATATATATATATATATAATTCTCTTGTATCAAACTATACACAGAAACATGCATACAGCGACACACTCACGTGCATACTATCAGGAAATCCCTACTCTAAAGATAAATGAATTCGTATATGTTCAAACCGAGCTCACTATGTCCGCAGTTGCGTTTATAACGCGAGGGAGTTATCATATTCTGAATATCAGCTGCTGACTTTCATGTCAAAGAAACATCTTATCTGAAAGAGTAAGTCCAATAATACTTTCTTTATTTTGTCTTCTTTTTTCTATTTCATTAACATAACCTTCAAAAAAAGAAGAACATTTAGCTATTACACCTTCAAAAGTAATTTCTTTCATTGTATGATTAAGTCTTTCTTGTATAATTTTATGACTAATCAATTATAACTTTTTTCCTTGTGCTATAACTTTTATAAGTTTGTAAATATAGATTAGAGATCTTAAAAATTTTTGTACGCATGTTTAATTGTTGCAAATATTATATTTCAATAAATTTATACAATTTTGATTATATTAAACAATTTACATTATATTTATCTATTTTCAATTTTGAGAAAGTCTAAAAAGATAAGATAAACTGTAAACTACTTATGATATTAAATTTCATCTTAGATTTAACATAAATAACTATCAAATACTTGAATTTTATATCTTTCTTCAACATTCTCTGAAATAACATATATTGTTACTACATTATTTCACTACTGATAAAAGAGATGTTTATCACTAATCCATATTGTGTTTATCGCACTTTAATTTTAAAGATTTAAGAGAAAAGCAAAAGATAAAATGTAAGCTAAATTAAATTTTAGATTCTTATCTAGATATGACATACATAACTTTTAATTAATAATATTAAATTTTTAGATTCTATTCTAGATACGGTATATATACATATAATTTTTAAGCACTTGAATTGTGTTAGGTAGTTCCAGTACTTTCTTCAAAATTATTAGAAATGAAATGTACTATTACTACTTTATTTCATTACATACAAAAGAAAATATAGTAATATTATAACATGACAATGATTTTATGTTGTTACCATAACATTAATAATTAATATTAAAGACTTTAAATGATCTTTATCACTTTTGCACAAATGCAAAAATATGTATATAGATGTTTATTTATAAAAGTTTACATATATATTGATTGATAGTACTTTATTTATTGAGAATTATGGAAAAAAATGATTATTACATTTATCTTATGATTATACATATTTGAAATAGCCATGGCGCTATGGGAAAAAGTAAATAAAGACTGCAAAAGATAGTTAATTAATTAAATTAATAATTGATTAAAGTTTCTGATATAAAATTGAAATTAAATTTTGGGTACAGTCTATGATTTTAAATGAATTAAATATATATATATATATGTGTGTATATCCATTCTAGTTGTATAAAATAAGTGTGCATCTGTACTGCGAAACTGAATTAAAGTTAAAATATATGTGCATACGTATGTAGCAATGTCATTCTCTATTGTATACCATGCTATGCTACAATGGCTGGAAAAATGTAAAAGTCTTCTCCGCAATGAAGTTCACATTTTTGTCAATAGAAAGAGTTATATTTTGGCTAGTACATATATTTATCAAACAAAATTATTAAAAGAGAAAAAAGCAAAAGAAACAGGAAAAAAAAAGAAAATAAAGAAAGAAATAAGAAGATATTTCCAAGAAATCGTCTATAAAAATTATTTTCACGTATTTTTCAGTCAGCTCAAAAAGATCAATCATGTCTACTAATACAAATTGGCGATGGGTCTTATTTTATCTACTTATTGTATATGCGCGATCGTCAAGTCAGGTAAAAATGAAACTTTATTATTAAAAAAAAGAATGATCGTCTACGATTTAAGTATGATTAAATGTTTTATTTAAAATCAGGCATCGACGCCAGCTTCAAAGAGCTATATAGCCGCGGTCGTAGAATTTGCACCGGAAAAAATGGCCAATAACAGCAAACTCACTTTGCAAATCAATACGTTGAGATATTTGAAACTCATACAAGATGCTGGTAAACAGGTAAATGGATTTTTATTTAATTTCGAACAATTTTAATATTTCGTTCTAATATGAGCTTTAGTGTTATCGATTTTTTACTCTATTACATTTTATATATTTTACTTTTATTCAATCTCCGAAATTATTTTCTTCCATATATTGTTTTCATTCTCTCCCTCTCCCCTTTCTCCCTCTTTCTTTTTATTTTTCTTTTTTCTTTTTTTTTTTTTTGCGTACAATCACATCGTATCGTCTCATTTCCACTTTCACTCCTATTTCATTCAACGAACGTTGCACGAATTTATGAATTTATCCGAATAGAGAAATAAAGAATCTTATTAGAAAAAAACTTTGTCTTACATAAGAAGATTGATGACGAAGAATAACTTTTGAGCAAGTATATATGTACATCTATCTTACTAGCGATATATAATAAAGTCTCAGAAATCGATACGTTGAAATTCTAAGACGAAATTTATAAACAAAGTTATTAATGTAACGTACGACTATTTCTTTTGTATTTTTTATTTCATTTTTTTTTTTTTTTCTTTTCTTTTTCTTTTCTTTTTTTCCCAGAACGCCGACATCGTTGTTTTTCCCGAGAATGGTATAACTGGTTATGAATTTCCAGAGAGAAGTGAATTGGACTCGTGGACAACGTTGATACCCTCAGCTGATGCGGAATATACACCTTGTACTACAAATATGAATGGCGTTAGCGAGGTAAACTCCATTCTTCTTCTTATCTTCAATATTTATCAATTGAAATAATCTGCTCTCCATTTTTTATATTTATATAATAAATAAATCATGTCGATTAAGTAAATGAGTATTGCAAAGTATTCAAGTCCGATCGAAATTTTATCTCGAATATATATTTAGATTTCTCTTTGCGTACATATATGCAATACACGAATATTTTTAATGTGTTGAAAATTTGAAATCTTTCACGAAACATATTCGTGAACTTTGATAAGATATTTATGATAGTAATAATAAAAATAATAATAATTTTGAAATATATGAATCAATATTACATAACATACAAAGTTACGAAAACTGATAGCGATAATTAATCGATAATGATCGTAAACGCTAATAAACATTAATAATATATGATAATTTTTGATAATGCATTCTTTTTTTTTTTTTTTTTTTTGCAGGTACTGAAGAACATATCATGCGCCGCTAGAAATAATAAAATATACACTGTCATTAATATTGCCGAAAAAGAACATTGTACGGGCAATAATTGTCCAGAAGATAAAGTATTTTATTATAACACCAATGTTGTATTCGATCGCAGTGGCACGATAATAGCAAAGTAAAATATTCGAATAATAATGTTTTCTACGTCGAACGAAGAGATAAATGATAGTTTGAATTAATACGATGTTTCTCATTTATAGATACCGCAAAGTAAATCTTTTTGTGGAACCTGGATTTGATAGTCCGGCACGTCCAGATGTGGTAACATTCGATACGGATTTTGGTGTTAAATTCGGAACGTTCATTTGTTTCGATATTCTATTCGCAAACCCTTCCTTGATTTTAACAAGAAATCGTGTAGTTACCGATATTATTTTTACAACGGCATGGTTCTCTGAGACTCCATTTTTAACTTGTAAGTCAAATCAAAATCTAAGTAAAACTAATTATAAATGTTCTCTCTCACCTTCCCCTTCTCTCACTTTATTATAACTGTATAATAACGATATAAATTCATTTATAATGTAGCCATTCAGACGCAATCAGGTTGGGCGTTCTCGGAGAATGTAAATTTTTTGGCAGCTGGATACAATAATCCCATAAGGGGTACTACCGGCAGCGGAATTTATTTCGGTACGATCATTTAATTCATAACGACGTAATATAAATAGAATTATAAGTCAACTTAATGTTAAGATATTAATCGAAATAACGTAAAATCATCGAATGAGAACGTGTTAATAAATATTTTAACAAAGAAAAATTTTATTTAGGTCGCAATGGGATAAGCAAAGCCATAATATTAACTAATCGAGGTACCAAATTATTAGTCGGAGAAGTTCCTAAGATGCCGAGTAGGATTTTATCACATCAGAATGTCATAGGCAAAGAACATCCCGAAATCGCATACGCAAAGTCAAAAGTGAGCGAACATTTTCACAATGAACTAAGGAGAAAACGTGAAGTAATGGAAGACTCGATGATATTATTACGTGAAAATGTTACTTCATATCAGACAGAAATATTGAAGGGCGATGTTACGAAGACTTTGTGTCATAATAATCACTGTTGTCGTTTCGTCATTGAAACGATTAAGTTAGATAAGAAGGTACAATACCGATTGGTTGTTTTCAATGGAATCCGCGTTATTGCGAATATACGTTCGATGGGTGTGCGACTCTGCTCAGTAATACAATGTTCCGACAATACCTTGCAATCTTGTGGATCTGTTATCGAGTCCGCAACGACTTTCAACAAAATCAGCATATCAGGAAAATTCGACAAGTCGAAGTATTCTTTGATTATGCCAAATACTTTGGGCCAAACGTTGTTGCCGTTACATGACTGGTCGTTTAAAGAATATGCATTCGGCGATCACAAACACGTGTATATGTCTTCGAACGGAACGTTAACAAATCCAATTACATTCGGTATTTATTCCAGAGATAATAGCAGGGATAACACTGTAAACTAATAAATGATACTGCTTCTTCAAGCAATATCACCTCCTATTAGTTTTCGATCGTAATAACATTTCTACTAGCACGTTTTTTGTATCAACTATTTCAAAGACTTCCATAAAGAGACTGTTTTCTATTTTCAGTTAATACCAAAATATATTTATGTTAAAATTTTTTCATATTATTATTATGAAAAAATATAAAATATTTTTGCAACATAAACGGTGATATCTTGATGTATGTGTATTATGTGAGGGGTATATAAAATATAATTCTACATGTTACAGAAATATTCATCTTGTTATTTAAATCATATGAAGTAGATTCTTAAAAGTATCACTCAAGTTTCAAAATTCTTCATTACCCATGATTTTATAATGGTTTACGCCAACAATGAGTACATGCGGTATTTCTCGATTGATTTTAACGAACAAGGTCTCATTTTAAAGATGAAGGTTCAAGCTATGACACAGTTTTTTTTTTTTTTTTGGAATTCTTGAAAAAGCTTCATTTTCATGGAAAAATATGTCACAAAGTGAATCTTTTTGACACTATATTTCTATTGATTTTAAGAGAATAATTATCCACAAGTAGTAATAATCTGGCATATTTCTTTTCATTTGCTTTTGTCAAATGTACTATTATTTTTGCGACATACAAAAGTTTCTGTCACACGGTAATTCGATTATTAAATTACACGTGAAGGTTATACAAGGGATATAACCTACATAATCTTAATATACCGATGTAACAGGCGCATAGTGAGAACAGTGTTTTCCTTGTAGTTCATGTTTTGTTTATGCCATATCTGTCATTGAAGTCACATACGTTACGAAGTTAAGATAGTAAAGAGCTTATAAATCATGGAATATCATAATGTCATCTCTCGTAATAATGATAATCCTAAAACAATTGAAATGAAAACATTCGAAATACAGGATAACTTAACCTGATAAAATTATTTGGATCTTTTCCTCATAAATATAAAAAATGTGGAAAACGACAATGATACTCGCAAATACAATTATAGGGTTAACTTCAAAAATCGCAAGAAAGAAAAGATATTTTCCAGCGTCATTTGTAAGTTGTGATCCAAGTAAGTGAAAAGAAATAATATCCTAAATATATCACCTTGATCTAAATGATTTTTTTGTCTTTTTCTTTTCTTTAGTTAGATATGCTCATTCTGACATCCCATTACCAGATTTTGAAGGGATATTAAAGCCAAATAAAAAACCACTTGATTCAAATGAAAATCGAAAATGTTTAAATTATGCCGTATCTTTTGGTACATTTCATTATACATCCATTCTCTCATATTGGATAATATTAAAAATATAAATATATATATTATTTATATTTTATAGTTGCTGGAGTAACTTGTATGTATACTTTTAAGTCTCATATGTTGCATTATATAATGTATTTGGCACCATCTCGTGATGTACTGGCTACGGCTCAAACAGAAGCCACATTGACTAATATACCAGAAGGGAAAGTTGGAATTGTTAAATGGCGAGGAAAACCAGTTTTTCTTTACCATAGGTAATTTATTATATATATATATATACATAGAGTTAAAAAGAAGATATGAAATGTAACTTTTTATTGCCGTTAGAGCACAAAATATTATTGAGCAAGAAAGAGCAGCCGATATATCAATTTTGAGAGATCCTCAAACGGATGACGAAAGAGTGAAAAAACCCGAATGGCTAATTGTCATTGGAATTTGCACTCATTTAGGATGCATACCTATTCCTAATTCTGGTATTATTCCAGGAGGTTTCTTTTGTCCTTGTCACGGATCGCATTATGATGCGGCCGGACGTATACGAAAAGGACCAGCACCTATTAATCTTAATATTCCTAAATACGAATTCATTAATGATGAAAAGATAATTATCGGTTAAGTGGCTTTATCAGTTTTTTTTTTATTCATGCCGAATAACTTGTATTTATAGAATTAATTCTAAGTTTTGACATTATCTGCATTGACTTTATGATAAAAATAAAAAACCAATCTACCATATCTACAATCTAACATATCTACTTATATATACGTAATTCTTAAAGTGAAATATTACTTATTAAAATTGTTCAAGGCACCTAAAAAAATGGTGATCATTTTACGATTCACAAGAGACAATATTTACAAAATGAATCGTGAAAAATCAAAATCCATATATCTTTTTAGATATCTTTTCTTTTTTAACAAACAAAACTGTACTGTTCACTGTCGTCAAACTGCGATAAGATCGAAATATTATAATAATGACAATAAAATCGTTCATGACTTCGTCGTCTTTCGAAGAAATAAAAAGTAGCGTAATATTCATTAAAATGAAATCCATGCCGATCTCGTTACAATTCAACAGCATAATTAATTAATATGACAAGTTAATTATTTTACGTGTCATTATGCTAATTATTAAATACATTAAAAACTATTGTGAAATAATATCGTCACAAATTTGAATGGCCGCCCTGCTCCTATCATGAAAGTGGAAGGGATATGTATGCGCAATAGGATTACTGCGCAGCTCGCGCATCGACGAATCTCAAGTTCGCAATATCGCAACTTTAGTAGGACATATGTATAACATGTGTTTACGTTCAGTCGATTTTATTCTTCGAAGCTTATAACATATATTTTGTCATTTATTACGTCCATTTTCGAAGAAGCTTCTCTCATACGCAGTTATCTCTCAAGCTGTTCGTCGTAACTATAATACTTTAATTAAACACTTTTTGTACATATTATAAAATATAATACAAAATTCGCAAAAATGACTCCACCTATGGAGAGGATTCAAATCTTAGAAACTATTGAAAAAGATATCATTGTTTGTTTACAAAGTGCAGGTATATTTAGAACAATAATATTAATATTTTGTACTGTCGTTAGATATATTTTGTAAGGTTATACGAATATTCGTGTATCATTATAGGACAAGCGTTTATGGAATTAAGTAAGGAAAAGTCTAGTTTAAAGCAAGCAGAAGCCCAAACTCATCAATTTTTGAAAACTTTAGGCCATGTGGAATCAAAATTGAGCGAACAAATCAATTATCTTACACAAGTTTCGACAGGTTCGTAAATACTAAGACTTATAACCTCCAAATATTGATAATGTCCGCACTGAGAAATCTGACACTGAAAAGAAATCTGTATTATTCCATGTTTATAATTATTTTTTTAATTAAATTCTTTATTCAACAGGTCAACCACACGAAGGTTCTGGATACGCGAGTCAAAAGGTTTTGCAAATGGCGTGGCATAGGTTAGAACATGCTCGTAGTAGAGTAAATGAACTGGAACGCATAAAGAATAAACCAAGATAAAAACTGATTTAAAGAAATATATATTTATAAATACATGTTCTAAATATAACAATAATTATATTTAGAAGGTATCGTCATGTATCATAAAACGTAACAATAAATTAATTTTTTATTTTTTATTTTATCTCTAATTTTCTTTTTATATTTCATCTTTCAAATCAGCTGTTATTAACAAGATGTAGTATAAGACACTAATTTGAAAATATGATATAATTTACAATGTATGTAAAATAGGCACATGATGAAACCTTCATTTATTTTATGAATGAACGAGTTACTATAAAAATAGATAAATAACATTTTACTATCTTAACGTTACGTAATCTATGTTATGAACTTAAAGATATCTGAAAACATTCCAAGTACGATGCATCCTTCTGCGCGTTAAGATGCATGCGAGTAGCACGAATTAAATTCAAATTCGGCGAATTTATTTCTTGAATGTTAATTATAAATTTTAAGATATGGAACTATCCATAGCAGCCATACTGCGTTTAACAGTAGCAGCTAATGAAAGGCGAGATCTTCTTTCTTCATCTAATTGTTTAGTAAGTAATGACATTTGTGACTGTAAATCTGTCATTTGATTTTTTAAGGTTTTCACAGTTTCCGATAATGACCTGAACAATACAACATTCGAATTAAACAGATAATTCATAAGTAAGATATTAAAGATAGATTAAAAGAATGTACCGATCAGCACGAGTATCCCAATTTACACCTCTCTTGTGCATTGATGATGCATCGCGCGTTCTTTGCCATTCAATATCCATCATAGCTAAGATTTAAAATTTATCATAATAAATATGTAATATATACATATCTACAAAAATGTTATGTACTTACAATTAGATTCATTAGAATTCATGGTAAATCTACTGTTGACAGAAAGACAGTAACTTTCTATTATTTTTAGAATAATTGCATCTTCTTCAAATTGACGTTCATCTGTTAGAACAAAACACTATAGTGAAAAACGAAGTCTCTATTGTCTTCGAGTTCATTGATCGTGTAAATTTCTCTTGTACAGATGCAATGACTGACAGATATATATATACACATATAATATATATTTATGAAATGAAGAAAAGTTATTATATACGCGTATGCGATCTTACCAAATGTCTTGAGTGTATATAAAGGTGGGGCTGGACGTAACGAAGCGATACTCCAAGGAGTCTTAATCCCTGGAGATAAACAATGATCCGCTGCCGACCGCTGGCGTTTCCCGCTCATCTGACTGTTCATCTATATAAAATAATTTTTTATAAACATTAATAATAGTAACGCATGAAATTTTCTTTCTTTTTTTTTCTTTTTTTTTTTTTTTTGTGTATCTATAATGAATTATAAAAAGCATTCGGAGCACACGCCCTACCTACAAAAAGAAAAAAGAACTTGACTAAACTAAAAAAGAAAGTGAGCACAATGCATATTCGTTAAACGAACGTGAAAAGGATAAATAATAATGTAAATTTCTACGTGATTCGTGTTCTTTCCCGGTTATATGTATTTTATGAATAGTTATGTTAGCAAAGCAAAAGCATTCTTCACACAACATGGCTGTGAAATAGAAGCATAAAATCATTGATGATAAATGATTATTAGTGGTGAAATCAATGAAAGGAAATCAATCCAATTGAGAAGAAAAAAGAAAAAAAAAAAAAAAACAGCCATGCCATGGAAGCTTGCCTCGTTCCGTGCATCCTGACAATGGAATTGTTTTCTTGAGCCACCAATGAGCATATAATCCTGATCTATAAACTTGACCAGTTTGTTCAGGTTGTTCTTCAATAGTTGGTTGTACTGGACGGACCATTCGTTTTCCCTTTTTTTTAAGATTACTTTGATGTAAATGTGGAATTGGTTCTGTGAACCTTTTGTGCTTAATATTTTCATAATCTTTTGTAGTAAGAAACACAATGTTTTTCTCTGTTTCTTCTTTCATATTATCAAATGCATCTTTTACATCTTTTTTAATAGAGCTGGAGGAAGGCTGCTTTACCGAATGCGTCATCTTATTAATATTTTCTGACGAAGGGAATGAACGTTCGCTATCTCTGGGTGTAGAGCCAAACGGGGAAGTACAAATGCATTGATGTTCAAACTTATTTTCATCAATTTCGCTTTCACTATGAGACGTTCTTATTGGATCTATATATTTACTATGACTGCATCTTTGAGATTTGTAACAGGAATTGAGCTCTGTTGAGTTTAAGTGATAACTTTCAGCCATTCCAGAATCTGATGAGTGCAAACTGGTAGTAGGACATAAATGTTGATCATTCCTTAGATTTCCATTATCAGCTCTGTTTACGTGTGTTACAGAATCTTGAACACTGAGTTTTGAAATGTCCGGTATTTTTGGATAAAGCTCGACAACGTCCCAACATTTTATTGTACCACCGCAAGGCATATATTCGCGTGGTATGTCTAAATTTTCTCGATAATGATCGTGTGTTCGCGGTAGTAAAATTGGCACTGCAGAATTACTTGTAGAAAGTAATATATTTGGCAGGACGTGGCTCGTTGTACGGCCAGCAGGTAAACTCTTGCTGGTTTCGAACGTAGAACGATCCCCGTAAGCGGCCCTCGATGCAAAGTTCGTGAGAGAATTACTTTCTATGCCATAGGTACGAAGATCGGTATTTTCAACCTCGTATCTGACATCGAGCGTTAAAGTAGATTTACGTAATATTTTTGGCGGATCTTGACTATTTTCATTATCGATAATGGTTTCACAATCGGACATACATTCGCTACTTTTGTTAGGAAAAATAGTATACGTTACATTACATCTGCGCATCTTTACGTTACTTATATCTGGCTTTAGGACATATTGAATATAAAGTAACTTTTTCATTAATTCAACTTCTATGATTTTTTTCCTCACGAGCCTTGCAAAGTACCTCGAGAGCCGCGTATACGGAGGATGATTATAACTCACTCGAGGCATTGTTGGTGATTTCAATACATTGGTACCCTGTTCTTGGACTAGAAGCTCAATCCAACGTTGCCTCTCTTCTTTACTTGCACACAATACCGTTATATTTTCAATCATTGGTCCTACGAAAAAGAAATGATATAGATAATATTTGATTAGTAAAAACTTAAATCATAGAATTGACTATACCCGTTATTTCAAAAGCATTCCTTATTTCATCAGTGTCCTCTGTTGCTGTAACATTAATGCCTGTCAATGGGAGTTTCCCCTAGGAAATAGTTAAATTTACATAGACAAATACATATATGAAAAGTAATATGCTCTAGACAATTTTTTGAAATGATAGTATACCTCATAAATAAAAGAACTCATTCTTGGACTGGTACTCAATACTAATAATGTAGAGGGAAAGAGAACGAAATATCTGTCTCTTCTATCTACACCTGTCGCTAGAGTCACAGATCCAACGTGAAGAATTTCACCAAGGGAACTCAATTCTTCACCTTCCCAACCTTTAATGCCGCTAGTTAATACCTGTAGTGCTAATTCACGTTGTTTACGTATCGAAGAACAAGAATCCTATTAACGTTTGGTAATAATAAGTATCTTTCATACGTTATGTTAGATCAAATTTTATGACAAATATCAATTTTACCGCTATTTCCCTATAAACCGCTATACTTCGTTGCGTGTCTCCTCTATCGGAATGATTTTTTTCCGTGTACCTTTCTAATTCTTGTAGCATAGCAGAGTACTTGTCTAATCTTCTAAATGGTTTACTAAGACCCGTCGTTAAAACTAATATACCTGGAGAAATTGCACCGCTATCTTCCATAAATTCATTTAATTCGTCTCTGTAACAGTACTTCTTGTAATTTCTCCAGTAGAAATCATTTCTCTAATAGAGAGAGAGAGAGAGAGAGAGAGAGGGAGGGAAATAACAAGAATACTATGCAATATATTTTTTACCTGTATCTATCAAGAATGCAGACCGCTTGTGGATGATTATTACAATATGCGGTATGAATAGATTTTAATCTTGGAGCAAGAGTTAAAAACAAATTTCCTATTCTACCAGCTACACCTTGTAGAACTGTAGCTTCCAAATTTGTAAGAAGACGTTGATGCATTTCCAAAACTTCGTGTATATTACCTAATAACTGTTTGTACTCTTCCTTTTTTAATCTAGGATTATAATATAGTTAATTCATGATTATAATAATATAATGAATATAATGTTAGATGAAAAATAATCAAATGCCATGAGACCTACATATTTGATGATTCTAATGGTTGCAAGAAATTATTAACTAAGCCTTGTAATTCCGCTACATTAATTCTTTCGGAATCTACAATGTCTTTTATTACTATATCACGATTAAGTTTCTGATGAACAGGTGATTCCGGTAAACCTTTATCTGAGGATACTTTAACGGAAGAAAGTCCATTATCTGCAATAATATAAATTCTTATATAAGAAAAATTGAATCAAATCTTGATACAACAGAATGATATAACAGATCATTTATTTAATATAATTCTTGTATAAGACATAAATCTCACCTGGTACTCTATGCTCTTTGACATAATTAGATGGAAACCATCCAGTTTTATCATGCAACGTACCCTCCCACCAACCTTCATCGTCCGTTTGAGTTATCGTTATTATATCACCTTTCTTAAAGCACAACTGTAAATTACAATCCAAATTTGAGATGTATTGGATCGACTTATCTGTAAATCATTATTTTTACTAGAATAAGATCTCACATACTTCATCGTTATTCTTTCCCTTAAAGGAAAAGAGTGCTGTCACAAACTTAGGTGCATCAGGTTTTGACATAACTATGGATGTTTTTCAAATATCTTGGAGTTCAATTAAAAGCGAATAGTCAGAAAATGAATCACTAGCATTTAAATGTGAGAATATTTTACAAACTTGAAACGTAATTATTGCATGTACTTTTTATACACTGAAGAGAGTAAGTGCAGTGACAGTACAATCACTATTTAAGATTCAATTATTTACATTATTATAACAATACCGAGGGGCTACTTTATATCCATTAATAAATATGACATATTATGATTCTAATCCGGTCCAATCACACTGAATTCTATCTATATAATGCTTATAAAGTGCAATTGCAGACATTACATTTATATATCTTGCCAACCTATACTTGCTACAAAGTATTCTATAAATAACTCGGCCTTTGCATCACATGACCATGTTTACTGGTATGTTCTTGACAGCGCCGTGCTTATGAAATGGCACTAATTTTTTGGATTCTTCATTTATAGAAAAAAATTTTTATTTTTCTCAACAATTATTAACAACAAAGCTACTTAATCTGATAATAATAATAAAATCTACGTTATAAAATATTCCTCGTATATAACCTTCATTGAAATTTATAGGAATAACGTCAATTTCTTTATATATTTATTAAAATACGTTTTATTATTACTTCAATAGAATAATAATAATAATAATATATGTTATTGTCATTTATATGTGTATGGCAAGGAATTATTTCAAATTTTAATGATTAATTTTTTTGAAATTGTCCAATCACGATTTAATACGATCAGCCAATAGGAATGAAGGATTTTAACTATTGACCAATTGAAACGTTAGATTCTACCATAACGAAGTTTATTACGAAGGTAATAATAAAGTCAATCATATAGTGTTTAAAGCGAATAATTTTCTCTGGATTTGTATAGATTTATTTTTTTTTGTTTACCCTGTTATCTTGCAAAAGAGAAACTTATCTGTATGCATTTTAATACATACGGTAAGTATAAGTAATCAATGGTTTTTAATATTTTCTAAACTCGTGCTTTATAAAATCGACTTAAGGTTATTTCCTTTTGTAATTCTTTCTTTTTTTTCCTTTCTTTTTTATTTTTTATTTTTTATTTTTTTTTTTTTTTTTTTATGTGTTCGATCGACTATCCTACAAAGATAAGAAATAATACATATTTTTTTTCCTTTGAATTAATTCTGAGAAGATCTCTCAGTACGAATTACATTTTATTTATTAAAAATCACTAATTTTGGGGAATACACAGATACTTTCTCTCATTATATACATTACATACATTATCATTAGAATATTATATATGCTTTTTTTTTTTATATACATAGGAATATTGGAAAATAAAAGAAGTTCGTCTTTAACAGTAATTTCGATGATCATCATACTTATTTCCACACACTGCTACAGCGTGTTACGTCGGAATCGTATTTGTAAGTTCAACATAAATATATTTCTTTTTAGTCGATTCATACATACATACGTACATACATACATATATATATATATATATATACACATATGTATGCAATTTTAATTTAATCCGTTCAAAGCAAGGTACTACAGAGATACATGATATATAAATTGATATTTATAAAAAGTAAAAGATATTGTGCGGACTATGTTGAAAATATATCGTTAAATATCATTAAAAAAAACGTTAAACGTTTTTATTCTGGCAATAAACTGTTATGGATCGTTGTTGATTTTTTTGAAATTTAAACGCCTTTTTTTTTCTTTTTTTTCTTTTTTTTTTTTTTAACGTACGCTTCGCGTTATGGAAATTACTACACGAATTTCATAAAATTCGACTAGTTTATTTATTTATTTATTTTTTTATTTATTTATTTATTTATTTACTTATTTTTTTTTTCTTGTTGTCCGTTATAATCGTAATTGATTTTAATTTTTCTATCACTTCGATGATATAGTTCATTAAGTATGTATGTACTAACTCGATGTGACATAGAATACTCTATTTAAGAAAAAAATTCGACGAGAAGTATTTTTAAAAATTCATCAAAGTATTACGGCTATCGCGAATCATATCCGTCGTTCGTTAAAATTTACTTACACAGCAGGATTTTTCTAATACACGCCATGATATCTCGAAAGTAAATTAAAGAATTATGTGTGGTATGTGTGTGCTTGCTTGCTTGCGTGCGTGCGTGCGTGCGTGCGTGCGCGTGTGTGTGTGTGTGTGTGTACGTGTGCGTGTGTGTGTGTGCATCGTATGTATGTGCGTACGTGCGTGCGCGCACGGGTAAAACCAGTTTTCGAGCTCCTCCCTGATATTTAATGGATATTGCCTCGGTCTCCCATTGGTTAAATCATTTATTTCACGTTCCTTGCAAAGATGGCCGATGTTCTTTTGCACAATTTAAATGCATTTTCAATGCACCAATCGCTATTTAATTTATTATAAGATACGTTTAGGCCCTTCAATTCGAAAAAATTGGTTGGTACCGCACCGATTTGGTAATCACAGTTTTTAAGTGACGAGTCGAATCGTTCTTTAATTTCTTCTTGTTCCTTTTTTTTCGTTTTCTTTTTTTCGTTTTTTTTTCTTTTCTTTTTTTGTTTTTTTTTCTCCTTTTTTTCTCCTTTTTTTCTCTTCTCCTTTTCTTTTTTCTTTTTTTTTCCCTTTTTTTTTTTTATCGTCAGTATTAAGAACGATAGTTGATCCGCCGTTTGCTACGGATAGCGAGTTAAAAAAATATCTCAAATGTGTGTATTGTCTGTCGTCGGTATCAATGATTCTTTTTTTTTTTTTTTTTTTTCTTTTTTCCCCCACGTGACGAAAATCGACGATCGAAGAAAATTTGTCCTTTCGATATTACACAATGATGATGATGATAATGATGACGACGATGATGAGGATGATGATGATGATAATGATGATGATGATGATGATACACCAATGGAAAAACTTTGGAACACGAAAAATCAGGCAAAGGCGTGAATACGAGCCAAGGAATCGTCATTCGGTCCGTGATGACCTTGCTCGTTTCGTTCGCCATCGTAATCCGTTGGTCACATGGAATGTTGCGGCGGAGGTAACATAATTTCGTAGCCCGTTGGCATGCCCTGCTGATGATGATGATGATGATGAGAACCGGACATCATTTGATGATGGGTTTGTTGATAATATTGATGATGCATACTGGTATGACTGGGATAATAAACCGAACTCTGTTCGACGTCTTTACCTGAAGAAATTTCGAGGAAGGATGATCACGGAAATTCTTTTAAAAATTATTCAAAAATAAATAAATATTTTTTAATTACAAAACTTGAACTTACCGCTGTCGTAAACACTACGACCATAGCATAACGCTTTAACGTCGTTCATCGGACTTAAACCACCATTGTGTGGATGAGCCGTGTGTACGGAGGACGGCGTTACAGGAGTCGCGTATCCATGATGATGAGGCCCCATAGGACTCATACCCATTGGACTACATGGATTCATTGCTGCTGGCGACATACCCATCGTTGATAAAGGTGACATCGCTAAATTCGGACTGTCCGAATCGATACTCTGCAATGATTGCATGTTGCCTCCGTTGCTCACCGAATTACTTATTGTACTGTTCGTTGTGCTTTGACAATTTAGTGGCAGCATATCCCTAAAAAGAGAAATACATTAAATTCGACAATTATATCTCATTGATAATATTTCCATCTATTAATCACAATCGTTTCCGAAAGAAAAATCATAAGTTAACAAGCACTTATTTCATTCGTTTCTTTGGAAAAAAAAAAGAACGTTTTTCGTTCGTGTTCTTCATCCCACAAAGTTCCCTCATAAATCTTGCGTTTTCGAGGATCACATGCGAGCTCTCTGCCATTGTCTTAAGAACCCAGAAGAAACTTATAACTCACGCGGAAGGTCCTAGGTCTAGAACGATTAGCTTTTGACCCTCACATTTTGAGGGTACGCACTCGCAAAGGCGATTTTTACTTGCCTGACCAACTTCTGAGAATTTTCTTTTTTTCGTTTAGCGACGAGAAAGAAAAAGAGAACGAGAGAGAGAGAGAGAGAGAGAATCAAAGGAGCAGGAGCAAAGCCACTTTATTCTCGCATTGTTTTACTGCTCGTGAAAATAAAAGCGTTCTCGCATACACACGTATACGTGTACGCAAGTTTCTCTTGATGTATATACGTGCTAGACTGTGAAGCACGTGCGTACACACGGTGGTCCATATGCAACAACGACCCCGCCCATGGCCACGGTTCTCCTTCGTTTCTTTCTTCCTTCCTTCCTTCCTTCCTTCCATCTTCTTGTCCTGCTTTCCTTTTTCTTTTTCTCTCTTTTTATGTAGACGCAAGGGCGCAAGCATTTTTATGCTTCGCGCTCTTCAAGGCCTAAGCCTTAAGAAATACGCCCTATGGTGGTCCTCGCATGGCCTCCTTCGCCTTTCTTTTTTCTCTTACTCTCCCCTCTTTTTAACACCCTTCTTTTACGTCTACCTCCACTGTTTTCTTATAATATGTTAACAGAAAGAAAAAAAATAAATAAAAAAAATTACATAACCAATCGAATCGAGAGAAAGAGATAGGAAGATTCGCAACATTTTTGGATCATTTTTATTTTTATTACTTGCGAATGTATAAACGAGAAAGTTGTGGAATTGTAGAGAAAAAAAAAAAAAAGAAAAAAAAAGAAAAGAAAAGAAAACGAAAGAAAGAAGAGAGAGAATTGGTTCGGTTTTTTCTTTCCTTTCTTTTTTCTTTTTTTTTTCTTCTTTTTTTTTTTTTTTTTTTTTTACCATTCGTATCGATCTTCCTTTTTTCTTCTTTCGATAGATCAGATCAAAGATGGCTCGGGCAAAGATGAATCCCTCGCGAGTAGTTTTTCGGCGAAGAACCGATTCGACCTTTCTCCCTTTTTCCGCCCTTAACGTTCTCCTTCGAGAAAGACTCTAGGAAAAGGAAACGCGACGC
Organism: Vespa velutina; assembly: GCF_912470025.1. NCBI lineage: Eukaryota > Metazoa > Arthropoda > Insecta > Hymenoptera > Vespidae > Vespa > Vespa velutina. Next base: position 811,985 of record NC_062192.1, read on the forward strand.
CCCATTACCGTTTTATGACGCAGCTACGGTTACATCTCGCGTTTCACCATTGAGCTGTTCGCACTACCAATAGTTTACTACATAAAGGCCACGGCCGGCCCTCCCCTGCTACCCCGATTTATCTTCGTTGGGCCGTCCCACCGCGAGTAAGCTCCGCGTCCATTCCGCAATCTTTTCCTCCTCCTTATTAACGCAATTACAAAACATTCCTTTTCGCTACCTACGCTCCCGATAATTTTCTTTCCTCGCAAAGATAATTAATTATTCGATTTTTCTTTCCCTTTTCTTTTCCATTTTTTTACAAAATCTGCTCTTTCACATTCTTTGAAATTAATAACTTATGTACGTTAAGCGTTTACGAAAAAAGGTAATATTTCGTTATCTAAACGATTTATGATTTTTATTGTTTCGTTGGTTATTTTTCAATCAATTTTAATAGATATTAATATTATCATCTCTCTCCCCCTCTCTCTCTCTCTCTCTCTCTCGCTCTTATTATTCATTCTGTTAAAATATTCCAAATGAACGATCAGAAGATATATTTTCTATTGAATTATAGAGTCCAGTTAGCAAGTTCGGTCGGTTGGTCCAGAAGAAACGTTCGAGACGAGGCCTTCTGTGTTAGCCCATGACCGCGGTTAAGTCGTAGCCATAACAACGCGGAGTTCGTTCCTTTCTTTATGTACCTATACTATTGCACGCTTGTACGTAGGCACAAACATAAATACTACACGCACTACTAGTAAATGTGTGTACGCACGCGCGGCTTTACGTACGGTGATTCGTTCGACGAGTACGCCTTGCGATACTCTGACTGCGCCGTGATATCGGCCATTGCCTCGAAAGAATATCTTACATGACACGTGTGTATTGTTACTCCTTTTCTTTCTTTCTTTCTTTCTTTCTTTCTTACTTTCTTTTCTTCTCTTTTCTTTTTTTTTTTTTTCTTTCTTTTTGATAGATACAATCCAATCCTACAATTTTTCTTTTTATCTTGTCGTTATCGGGAACCCTTGAAAATCAAATCAAAATGTTAAGCTTGGCAAAATTTAATATCAATGGCGTAACAAAAACGTTCACAGAAACTGGTCAATCATTGATAATAAATTCATTTATGGGACTAGGTCGGTTAAATTATGAATTCGAATATATTAAAATCACGAGTTTCTTATTATTCTTTATTCTTTGATATCACGATCGGAAGTCGATACCATGTGTCCGCTCCGAAGAAGAACACTAAGTATAACATCAGCGAGTCAGCAAAATTCGCCGAAAGGTGGTACGATGTTGAGTTAATCTACGCATTTAATTACTGCATCATCCATATGGTTAGAAACGTACGAGTGTATTTTTGTTGACGAGGGCATCGGTATTTGCATTTATTTATAATCGAGATAATTAGGTAATAATATTATTTTATGTGAAATGTATATATATATATATATATATATATATATATATATATACAATTCATAAAAAAATTTTTATCCTTCGGCCATTCTTGATGGTTTATCAAAATGTTCTTTAATAATCTTGCCAATTAATCAGTGTTCTAATCGCATTCATCGAGATCGCACCCCCTTGCATTTATTTAATTCCTCATAAGTTTGTATACATCTTTGCCGGTCGAAAGGTAAATAAATTCTCGTATCAGATAATCGTTCGCTAGAATTACATTTCCTTATCGAATTGATTCGTCTTGCCGTTTTGTTTAACACACCCTTTCACTTATATCTTTAATGGTTTAGAAGGAATTAGGAATCCTGATTGAAAAAGCAATTGTACCAGGCATCATCATCATCATCGTTGAAATATTTCCTTGCAAAATGAACATATATATTTTCCCAATGAATCCGATCTTTTTCCTTTTGAGAAGTTATTTATTAACCAACCTTTTCCTCGAACAAACAATCAGTTAATTAAAAATGACACAGAGTTCATGTCGCATATCTATACCAAATGATTTAGCGATTTTTTACGACGGACCCGAAAAAAAAAAAAAGAAGGACATGGGTCAGAGGACACATGTCGAAACACTTGTTGCTCCTTGAAAAAGAAGAGACCCCCTGTCGATACATGTGCCCTCCATACACGAAACTCTCGTCACGGGACGCTTTTATTACTCTTCACCGAGAATTTCTATGGCATTCGAGAGAAAAGAGAAAAGACAAAGAAAAAAGAAAGGTGTCTCTCGGTATGTAGATCACAATTTTTCTGTCATCATTCTTTCGAGTGTTCTCGAAAGTGCAATAGGATTCGAATTTGTGAACGTTCTTTGAAATTTACACGCGCGCGCGCGCGCGTTTACGAACTTGAAAGAGTTGTTTGATTAATAAAAGAAAAAAAAATATATATATATATATATATATATGTATATATATATAGAAAGAGAGAGAGAGAGAGAGAGAGAAACGATCAACTTACGATCTGGTTTGCGGCGTACGATCCCTTTGTCTTCGATTTTTAAACCAATTAGAGACCTGGGTCAACGTGAGGCCCGTTTTCTTGGCCAAGTTTTTCTTGTCGTCGGGCGTCGGGTACCTGTTTCTCATGTAGCACTCCTTCAAAGCATTCCTCGATCGTTCCTTGAAGCAATAGACGGTCTCTTCGCCATCCCAGATCGTCTTTGGCAATGGATACTTCTTTCGAAGTCGATACTTATCGACGGCACCCAAAGGACGACCACGAATCTTTTCGGCTTCGCGGTAATGCGATTTGTACCACATTTGTTGAAGTTCTGGATGCCGTCGCGGCGAAAACGGATGACTCTCAAGGATCGAGTAGAGCTCGTGATAGGCACCACGATGAAATGCTACCGCCGCCCGAGCCATTAAAACGCTCTCGCCGCCACGCAGCAGCTCACCGGGTGGTAACGACCAGAGAAACCTGATAAATGCAAGGAGAAACCTTCAATTACACGCTTTTTTTCTTATTTCATATTTTTATTTTGTTTTGTTTGTTTGTTTTTCTCAATCCGTTCTATTACTTTAACTTTGATTATAAAACGAAATTTCAATTACGATATTAAATCGAATTTTTATGAAAAGTTGTTTGATCGATCGATCGTTTACAATCATCCTAATATCCGTCAAGTTATTTAGGTAATAATCCTAGAGCGTTGAATTTGAAACCACACTTACAAACAATTCTCTCTTTCTCTTACTCCCCTTTTCCCCCGTGGTCCTTTTACCGACTATCGGCCAGGCATATCTCACAGCCGCATATTCGTTCCGTTTACGAGCAGAGCCAAACGACTCGTTTTGTTTGTGCTCGATAGTGTGCGGCTTTATTAAAACGAAGGGCCCAATGTTTCTTCGCGTCGGCATTTATTGTCTCGTTTATTTCTTTTCACGATTATCGATTCTTTGCAGGAAGAAATAAAGAAATAATATTAACGAGCGACGAGAGGTATAAGATGTAAACGGTCGACGTTATTTGTCAAATGTAACGATCGACCGTTCTAAGAAAATAATTTTCGAACGAAGAAATAGAAAAAGATTTAATACTCATTGTAAAACGTAAAGGGGGAAGTGAGGGCCGATTGAGTGCCGATCGTAGTTCGAAATAATTATTAAAGTTTATCCAAATTATTTATATTATTTATTTAGACATTGAATTTTATTTCCGACGAAATAAAAAGAAAATATATTTCTTTCACCTAGTAAGTTTCTCGATGTCTTGACTCTGCGACAGGGCTTCGCACATGCAGGATATTTGTTCGGGTGTAAAATTGCTGATGGTTGTACCGAGTGAAAGTCCACCGATATTTCCAATATTCGTAGATACGTTCGACGAGCTGCAGGTGGACAATTCTTGGGGATACTGTGGACTACCGTCCGACGTGGGCGTTAAATTCTGTGGTTGTGCATGATGGCTCAGTGTAAGGGCTGACATCGAAGAATTGCTGTATTGTCCGGCAGCAGTGTTCCGATGCAAGCCACCCATTTGACTATTACAGTCGCTGTTCGGCGGTGACAGCTGATCCGAACTATCAGACATTCTTAGGAACCTCGAAGGTTTTCATGAACACGCTCGCATACGCCTACGTACACATAAACACGCGTACACTCGGGCCCTTTGAGAAAATCGAATTTTAAAAATTGTCTTCCTTTTGTTTCGAACGAATCGATTATTCGACAGCTCCTTGATCTCTTCTTCTCCTACTTCTATCAACCTTTCATACTACTGATTTAATTTGTAATACCATTATTATTACTATTATTATTATTATTGATATTAGTAGACGATTCAACATTGCCGATCGCGAGAGAAACGAAAGAATGGCTCGCGATCAGAGTAAACATCCGATGTTCGCACGATCGACGAGCCTAGCTCGTTGTTTAATCACGCGCGATTCATTCATATCCACGGTGTTGTCGTTCACGTCTTTTCCATTGAGTCCGTTACACAGCACACAAATTTTTACGGGAGAAAGATCGAACGTTCTTCGATCTAATATATATAGTTCGATCGTTGATTATTAATTCTTACTTTTCACTCAGTCTTATTATAACGTTGAGACGTCGATTAAAGTAAGATTTTCGAACACTTTGCAACGAATCACTCGGCATTCCAATGATGTTCAATAGTCGATCATTGCGACTTATAGACGTCGTTTGTATCCGAAGAAAATAGAAGCAAGAATGAATCACGATAATCGATAATTCCACATGCTCGATCACCGTTTCCTTTCTTCTTTGAAAACGTAAAAAGCTTTGATATCTATTAGCACGATTATCATCGTTCGTAATTCGCATAAGTAGCTACGTAAACGACGAAGACACAACAGAGTAAAAGCTAAACGTGGGATATCGTAACGAAGACACACGCGCCGAGGGCGGATAAAGATCGTTCTTCTTGATAGGTAATTATGCAAGCGTCGATTATAAGGACTCCTTTGGCCTCCGTTGAAGGCACACTCACTGAGTGACCAAGTCACCAAGTTAGTAAAAGCGAACTCGCTCCACTACTTGCTACGTAACGCCGTTGCCGTGCTTGTGCCGTGCTGATGTTGGTATAGCTTAGAACTCGCTGATGGTGATGGTGATGGTGGTGGTGGTGGTGGTGCTGGTGTTGCTCGTGGTGGTGGTGGTGGCGGCGGCGGCGGCGGCGGCGGCGGCGGCGGCGGCGACGTCGGCGGCGACGGCGGTGATGTGATGGTGGTGGTGGTGGTGGTGTTGTTGGTGGTGGTGGTGATGGTGGTGGTGGTGGTGATGGTGGTGGTGGTGGTGGTGGTGGTGGTGGTGGCGGTGGCGGTGACGGTGGTGGTCTTCTCTCTTCCTCTTCTTCTTCTTCTCTTCTCTTTTTTTCGACGCACGCTTGCCTATACAGGACGAAGATCAGAGTGGCTCGACTCCGAACGAGCAGCGTTCTGTCATTGGCCGGCGCGTACTCGTCGATGTCGTACGATTGGTCGAGCCTAGGGGCGGTCCAAGACTCTCTACCCCCGCTGGAACATTCACCCCATACAGCAGCCGTCGTCCTTTTTCATTCTTCTCTCTCTCTCTCTCTCTCTCTCTCTCTCTCGTCCCTCCTCCCTCCCCCCTCCTCCCCCCTATCACTCTTTTTATGGTCAATCCTTCAATACTACTTACCTTTTTAGAGAACGTTCAAGGATTTTCCCAAATGTCGATGCATTTCGATTGATTAAAATCATTCCCTCTTTGTCATTATTACGACTTATCCCTTAATTGAATTTTATACTTTTATCTATTCATACTATTTAATCGTATAGACATTGGTGTAAATGGTAAATGCTTCTTCCTTAGGGAAATTCGCCTGAAAAAAATAATCAAACGATGAACGTTTGAGAATGCAAATGGTCATCAACAAACACCGGAAACGCGTCACGTCATCGTACGCCTTGTTTTGACTCTACGTTCCTCTATCGCACCACTGTCCGTTTCATCGGCAATTTCAAAACAATCGTTCGACGATTTCCCGTTCGATTACATCGTTCCTCGACAGATAAGAAATATGGAAATTTATTATCGTTCATGGAAAATACCTGACTAGCAAACCTATATCGTATTTCATTTCAATCTAATACTGTCCTTATGTCGATCGAAGAATAACGGCAAGAATTGTTTTATCGTAGTAATTATGTTTTTAACTTTATAACGAGATCCCGAGCTATATCTGTCGAAAAAGTTTATTTCATGTTCGTTCACGACTGCATTCGGTGCAAGCTGTGTTATCGCTAACGAATTTGATACTCCTCTACTCGTGTATACTTTATAATTGCGTTTATTTTTCAACCTTATGATTACTCTGTCCTGTTGAATCCTTTTTTTCCTTTTTTCTTTTTTTTTTCTTCTTTTTTCTTTTTTTCTTTTTTTTTTTTCTTCTTTTTTCTTCTTTTTGAATTTATTTCTACAGAGTAATCCCAGGTAATGGATGAGGAACAATCTCGGGGAAACTCGACCCGTACCGTAGATCGATATAAAATTATTTTGAAAAGTAACAAAGAGAAAATTTCAAGACGACGAGGAAGTCGTCGAGCCAACGAGAGTAACGTAGATCAATGAGAACCGATATTTCTGTGGCAGACGAGCGAAGATGTCTTTCCGCGGGCAGCCTGATCTTTCACGACGCTCGGCACGCCTCGACAATCCTTTGAACGTGCTCCGCCTTTTCTCTCTAATTGCCAACAGAACGTCTAACGTTGAACCCACCGTTGGACCGTAACCAACCAAGTGACGTTGTCTTTTTTTACTAATGCGCTAAACCTAACTATATAACGGATTTGGATATTTAACAAAAAAGAAGGATGAGAACACTAGTTTCCGCGTGTCCTTTCGAAATTCGTAATGAAAGTGAATTGATTTACCAATAATCATTATATATATATATATATATATATATATATATATATATATATATATATATATAAGAACGATCAGTGTTCTATCGGTAGCATCGGATTCGATCAGTTATCGCGTCAGTGTCGAATGGAATGTACCCTGAAACAAAATGTCGACTCCTTAGTGACAAAAGCAATAGGAATCGGCGACAGCAGAGGCACGTGATTGACCGTACCAACTTGCATGTAACGCGCTCTTATCGACACGAGGTGACAACACGACTCAGGACGATCGTCCAGAAACCTGATCGTACGTAATAACGATCGCGTCGTTATCGCGTCTGATAAGAGAATCCTTTAAAGAAAACGTTGCGTCTCTAGTTGCTACGTCATCAACGAGTTAAGATCATTCGTTGATTTTGACCGACGAATTTTTACTTTTCCGTTTTTTCTTCTCTCTCTCTCTCTCTCTCTCTCCCTCTCGTATTCCTCCTCTCCCGATCCTTGAAATTGAAAGAAACGTAAGTAGGAGTGGATAGGAGGGTAAAAAAAGAGAATACACTATCGCGATATTTTGGAGAGAAGGCCTCGGAGGTGGCAAGAGAATGACGCGATGTCTTCAGGGGAGACTCGATGATAGAGGGGCGGCGCCGTGCTTCGCGATGGCGTCTCCTTCGATTTGGTGTCGGATTTCCTTTCCCGGTCGCCATTTTCCCTCTAACCCTCCCTCCGTCTCTCTTCCTCTCGTACCTCCAACCCGTTTCTCTTTCGCGCATTACACTTGAAAAGATAAGGATATACGCACCTTCTTATCAAAACGATCCCGAGATTTCCAATCTTAACTACCTTTCCTTTTCTCGTAAATATTTTTTCATTTTTATTCTTCGAATCGTCTTAGCTCACTCGAATTATCAAAATTAATATTATTCATTTATCTTCTGCGATATGTTCTACTTCGGTTCATTCTAAATTGATCTTTCGCGTAGCGAATTGACTGGTCAGTGTGATATATTTCGAAATATAATAAATCAAAGATAACATCGGTAAAGTGATGTATTCGAAGGAAAAAAATGGGATCTCGATTGGATAAAAGGTGGAAATCAAAGAAATGCACGGTTCGATAACAGCGAATTCACTTTGTTCTTCGTCAGAATCCAAACGTTTCGAGATGTTCCGTTTGTTCTCGTCGCATTAAGGTATTCCTATCTTCGCGTATTCGTTGGAACGCATACAGAAGAAATAGATGGAAAAAGACAGAGAGAGAGAGAGAGAGAGAGAGAGAGCGAAAGAGAGAAAAGGAGAGGTATACAGAAGCGGCAGCAGTAGCGACAGCGACAACGGCAACGGCACCAGCAGCAGCAGCAGCAGCAGCAGCACTAGCATCGTATTTCACTGTACTGCGTTTAATTGCATTCCAAAATGGCTCTGTGCAAAATCACCATCCCTCTACTCTGTCTCTCATGAGTACCACTACCTCTCACTACCCTCCGTCCCTCTTTAACGTCTGCCGTTGCTCTCTCGTCGAGACTGAGAGGCGGTAGTAGTGGTAGTGATGCTGGTGCTGGTGATGGTGCTGGAGTTGCTGCCTGGTGATGCTGTTGCTACTGCTTCTGTTGCTGCCAACGATGCCGTAGGGTGGCATCTTCAGCGTATCGTAAATCCAGATAAATTAAACCCACCTACGTTCTCCACGTAGATTTCAACGCGAACGTGTCCTATCCTATCTCCGAACCCTCCCCAACCCACCTAACCCTCTTCAGCGTTTGTTTCCGAGATTCATCGTACAAGCCAGCACCCTCCTCTTCGTCTCTCCTCTTTTCCCTTCTCTTCCTTCCCGACTCGGTTCAAGAATCTACGGTTTCACCGTAAAGCGACTGCGACTAAAGAGTGGAGAGGCTTGTAATGACGAATTGCAAGTGTATTCGTTCGTTCGTTCGTTCGTCCATCTCTTTGGGCAAAAGCGAGCCAGATAAAAAGCTCGGAATCTCTCTCGGTGCTTTCTAGCGAGGAGAGAAGAAAAAAATTAAAAAGAACAAAAGAAAAAAGACTAGGAAAAAAAAAAAGAGAAAATAATCAAGGAACTTTACGATTCTCGCTACGATCGCACAAACTTTTTTATTTTCCTCTTGCACAGAGAGAAATTCGAAGACACACGGTTTTTAGTTTTACTCATTTCTACGTACTTACGCACATTCGACCTGCTGAAAGAAGATTCTCGCGATTTCTAACGAGAGAAACGACTTCGATGCGTTTTAATTGTAAAAGAGTAAGCGAGGGTTGTCGAAGCCGATGTAATCCGGCGATATAACGTTCGATTGACACGACGAGAACGATAGGAGATCGTATCACGTTTCTGTGCCACTCGGTGTCACATCGTCGACGTTACCATAAACACACGCATGCACGCACGCATTTATGCGCTTAAACGTAAGTACATACGTACCTACCTACATACATACATACATACATACATACATACGTACATATATATAGACAGATATATATATATATATATATATATATATATATGTATATGTATATAATTAATATCATTGGAACAATAAGCAGTCACGAAGAGAGAAGAAAGAGGGCATCAAAGAGGGAGGGTAAATAATGCGTTGGTGGTCTGTCATTAGACACCGAATCGAGTCGTCGAGATAGCCGCTATCATCTTCTTTATGCATACGTAACATCGATGTAAAGTGTGTTAGTATACGTCTAGAAATATGTATGCACGTTTGAATGACGAAGTGTGTCCAAGAAGTCCTCGACGACGGACGGAAGCCGCCGTCGCTCGCGAAATCTCCTCGGATATATTTTTAGAAGCTGACTCTATCTTATCAGTCGGCAGGTGTGAGAGAACGCTAATGTGCAAGGGCACACGCGGCTATACTCGCGGGTCTCGAGTTTCAACGATAAAAGGGGGATGATTCGAAAAGACTTCGTTCTCGAGTTCGACATTTTTTTATTGTTTCCATCCTTTTTATCTCTTACTTTTTTCTCTTTTTTTTTTTATCAAGTACCTAATCAATATATATATATATATTTTTTTTTGTTTTATTTCGTTTCGTTTCGAACCATATTTTTCTCAAATTAATACTTTCGTACACGCGTTATTATCATCGATCAGCCCTTATACGGCTTACAATAATGGAACCCCACGAAAGAAAAAAGAAAATCTAAAATTCGATGGAATCCTCTCTCTCTCTCTCTCTCTCTCTCTCTCTCTCTCTCTCTCTCTCTCTCTCTCTCTTGCGACAATAAAATCACGCTGCCAAGAGGATTAGTCGACTTAATCCGTCGGTTATTTCCCCATTAGCAGGGTTGCTCCTCGTGAAGATCGTCGAGCGAGATTCTTTTTATATTCCGAAGACACGAACGAAGGCGCGAACACAGGTAGCCATTTCGATGAGTCCTTCGGAGGGTGCCCTAATGCCCGAAAATATGCTCTTTATGTGTCACTGGCCACTTTATGCCATGGTTCCGTATCAGTAAGCTCCCACTACGATAGATTCGAAAATGCGATTGGTCCACGATTTTTCTGATTTACAGGTAGGTATATTGCTGTTTGAGTATTATGTGTCCTGGATCGTCGGCCTTGAATGTTACGTTTCACATTTTCCCTTTTTCTTTCCTTTTTTTTATTTCTTCTTGTTTCTCTTTTCTTCTTTCCTCCAAGAGAAAATCGTGATAGATTCGTTGAAAATTGTGAAAGTAATTAAACGTAATTGTTTGATTATAATGTAGAATAGAATAATTTAACTCGTCTTATTAGAGCGAATCGGCTATTACTAAACAGACTGTAGTTACTCGTAACATCATTACGACGTAAGAAACAATAAGGATCGGAAATGATTATTATCGTGTCGCGTACGGTCTCTATCCTCTGTACTTTGCACGAGGGGGTAAACTATAGCGTAGAGGGTGTCGTAATAGGTCGAAATTGTCGATTACACGGTTAGTTAGTTGCGCCCAGTGATTTGGGGATAGAACGAACGGAGGACTGTCATCATCCCTTGTGTACCGTTTTGTACGTTCTACTTCATCCAACTAGGAGAGATCCTAGAAAAGGACACGCTTCTGAATGTTTCGCAAACGAAAAGCATTCGACTAATGATAGTGAATGAATTACTACAAACGTCGATTTAATCCATTCTAAACTCCAATCTTATCAACGCTTTTTAACGAAACTTTCTTAATAGAATTCTATTTTATCATGCAATTAAGAAAATTACGAATATTGATAATCGCAATTAACGTTGTAAAGGGAGATGGATAAAGTTTAAAGGATAACATGTGTTATCGACGAAAAATCACTTTAACGATTCGAGGGAGAAGGGATGCTGTAGATTCAGAAACACGATGGCAATTATGATGTTGTTTGATAGATAGGGACTAGGTAGGACGCTTATTAAGGACACCAAAGGATGGTGGTTTTAATGGGTCCATGTGGGACTGACACATATGGTGGCTCCATACGATTTCCCGATAAAAACTACCGCGTTACCGCATCGATGATTTTCTATTCGTCGTTTTCTTTTTTCTCTTCGTGCCCATCATACGTATTAAAAAAGACTCGTTAGGTGATAATCGCTGACTGATATAAAAAGTTAAGCGCAAATTGTCTCAAACTATGGTATGAAAGTTTCGTCGTAAGGATCTCTCGTTCTAATCCGTGCCACTTGGCGTATTCGACGTTCCTTATCACCGTAACTTGTGTCAGGTGAGTTTTGTGGGAAAAAGGTGGACGCAAGTTTCTACGAGGAGTCGTCTTACGCTGACTCGCGCGACATGTTCGAGCAGGTAAAGTACGCGGAAAAAAAAAGAAAAGAATGTATTCAGCCGTGCCCTACGAGAATTTTTATGGCGAGACTTATAAAAAATGGAAGAGAATACAAAAAATAAAAAATAAAAAAATCTTAGATTTCTTGGTAGATTCGAAGAGTCTCGTCTTTCTCAACGTTCGCTAATAACGATCTAGATGGAGAAGAAGCGAGGAGAGAAAGAGAGAGAGAGAGAGAGAGAGAGAAAGAAATAAAAAAGATAAAGAATCGATGTTAAAGTAAAATTAATAAGTAAATTGAGAAAGAGAAAAAAGTAACTATGGTTACGAACGATGTGTCGCTTATCTTTTTCTAAAATTTCACAGTAATCTCTGGCCACTTCCTGTCGCGGATGTACAACACGCACGACAATATAAAGGCTTGACGCCATAGTGCCATCGTAGGCACTGTTATACCTACAATATGTTCCGGATCCTTAATAACGAGCGAGAGCGAGTAGTATTAAGAGGCATTACAAAGCGGCGACACTTGAATGCGCGTCGAGGAGGGTTCGCACTCTTGAAAAGAGCATCTGAACGCGTCGACGAGGTCCGTTGGTCCCTCGACGTTATTATGAACTTCCTCCTTTTCACCCCTCGGCCGTGTCTTTCTCCACGCTTATACCCCTACCTCTCTTTCTCTCTCTCTCTCTCTCCCCCCCCCTCTCTCTCTCTCTCTCTCTCTTTCTCTTTCTCTGACATCTTAGATACTCTTTTTTTCTTTTTTCCTTCTCGTCTTTGATCTCACCTCGAAGTGAAAAAGCAAAGATTCCTCTTTCTCTCTCTCTCTCTCTCTCTCTCTCTCTCCCTCTCTTTCTCTCTCGCTCTCTCTCTACGATCCTAAGTCGGACAATATGCAAAATTCTTTTTATTACATTTTCAATTCAATTCGTTTATTTATTTACTTATTTATTTATTTGTTTTTCTTTTCTTTATCTTTTTCGTTTACGCTAGGAATTTATATTAGTTCGGTTTCAGAGACTAGCTGGGAGAATTTGTACATCTATTGCTCTACGTTACGCCATGATGGTATAATAAAAAGAAAAAAAGAAAAAAAAAATAGAAAAAGAAAAGAGAGAGAGAGAGAGAGAGAGAGAGAAAAGAGATGACAGGGGGAAAGTTTCACAGGTTTCGCATTACATCATTGTATCCGTCACCCTCGAGCACCCCAATAGATAGATCGGTGGTAGATGTACAAACTTACCCCTCGAAATCTCGTACTCCTGTGTGTACGTGTCCCCTCCTTGTTGCTTTAGCGGCTGCCTTTGAAACGATGAAATTGTCCGTACCGCGGCTAAGATTTATCGAATTAGAGAGAGTCTCGCGTTTTAATCCGTTCTTTCTTTTAACGAGACATCCAAAACTCCGTTATATACAACAAACTTTTATCGTTCAATTATAAATAAATATTTATTTATATTATATAACATTAAATTCGATCGAAATTTACGAATTCAAATGATTTATATTTTTAATTGAAAAGAAAATTTAACATATCCATTGATAAATTAACATAAAAATGTCCCTTTCATCGGTAGATATATAGTAAGGTATAGAAGAATTTAGACGTCAGCGATTAGTCGCGTTTATTCGTTTGCCATAGCTATAAAGAAATAAGAAGATGATTTTGTGTTAGCTCGGAGGGAAGAGGAAACGTTGCCTACTATGACGATTCCTTTAAGCTGACCATGCAGACTCGTCAAGGACGAGGCGCTCTTTCAGCAATGCTTATCAAGACAAAGCGGAACGGTCTACGCTGTGAGAATTAAATAATTATCGCGTCATACCACTGGGAGTAGTATTTATAGTCTTTCTCCAGGAAACACTAACGAACTCTCCGACAATTTATATATATATATATATATATATATATATATATATATATATATATATATACCTGCATTTATCAACCCGTCAAAATAAAATCAACTTTCGAGACGTTGAGACATACTTTTGACTTCTTTTGCCAAGTCAAGAAAAAACAAAGTATATTTGTTTGCAGAGGATACGACAGAGGAATGAAAGGTTTCGTCGTTACACTCCGGCTCAATTACTTCTCTATTTATTTTAGGCCATACTTAAAGTAAAACCTTTAAAAAGGAATGAGAAATTGTTCAAAACCGCAAGCTTGTCAAAATATCGTTTTCTGTAAAATCGTTTGCTCGTAGACCTATAAGAAAGACAGACGGACGGACAGAGATAGAGAAAGAAAGGAAAAAGGAAAGAGGGAAAGAGAGAGAAACGGTCAGGTAGAGGAAACGTCTTTTGTTCGGTTGTCTCTCCCGAATGGACACCCAGTAGGTAGTTGTTCCACCGTCGGTACCTCGTTCAACAAGGTGTGAAATACTTACTTCTTTCAAAAGGAAACATCGACTACTTATCTACGTTTAGATGTCGCGAAAATCCTTTGGGGGTTAGGGCCCTTTTTTTTTAAAAAGAAACTACAAATTTATCGCATCATTTACGTTTCTATTTGAAATGTTGAAAAGGGAAAAGAAAATCGTAAAGAGAAAGATAAATCTTTGATAAGATAAATGAAAACAATGTTACAGGTGTTGAATAAAAGAAGAAAATGATTTGAATGGTCGATCAATCGGTTGCGTTCGCAGAAATGCTCGTTGATGCTCGCAACGTAACCAAGGAAAATGCAGAATGAGGATGAGGTGGAGAGATATAGGATGGAAAAGGGTAGAACTGGGTGGCGTAAAGGGTGAGTGGGTCGTGAGCGTTAGAGGGGGTGGCCTATAATTTATAAACTAGGGGCTGTTTTGGGGTAATTGCAGATAACGATGGGGCGGTCCGGATAACAAGCCGACATGGGAGTCACTGGACACCGTGCCACTCTACTATCCGCCGCGTAACACCATAACGTTAGCGGCCCGTTATATACGGCCGCCCTATGCAAGCCTTTTACCAGGACGTGCTGTCCAACCGTAAGTTATATCATGCATGACATCGCGACCAGGAAAATAGACTTAATAAACGTCCCCTGTCCTAACGAATCGTCTCTTCTTCTTCTTCTTTTTTCTTTCTTTCTTTTTTCTTTATCTTTTTTTTGGGAGGGGGGTTTTTTCTTTCGAAATTGAAGATAAACTCGTCAGCTCGTTTGACATTTCAACCTACAAAGTCTAGACAAATAATTGATTTATATTAGATAATTGTGTCAGCAGTGTTCTGTTACGACGATTGGCTATCGATTTTCGCAAAATAAAATCTATGAATAATTCAGTAACCTAAGACAACAAATTGCAGTTATTAGATCAATAAGGTTTCGATGAAAACAAAAATAAGAAGAAGAACTCGTTGTCCTCGCAATATCATATTTGTTTAGTGATTTTGTTAATAGAATAAAATCGATGACTCTAGTAACCTAAGATTCGAGTTTAGGTAAACTTAATCTCCTCGAGAAGATACGAGAATGGTGATTTTTCTTCGAATGCTTCGGGACTACCCGCAGGCGCGAGTCGATGGTTTAGTCGTCGATGACAATAAGATCAGTCCGTACTGGTCCACATTTACGTCGGTAGAATCTTTTCAATGAACATTACGACAATGAACCATTGACAGCAATGCTGTAGGAGGGAGAGAGAGAAAGAAAGGGATCTGTATGTGTGTGTATATACGTGTACGTGTGTATTGCGCAAAAAAGGGGCGGAGGGTTCCTTTGGTTGGTCGTTGTATAAGCCTGCTTGACTGTACTTTTCACGCCCTTTTTCCACAGCTCCACGCGAAATTATTATGTCGTTTCGAGCTCTCTTACTACTACTACTACTACTACTATTACTACTACTATTATTACTACTATTATTACTACTATCTCCCACCCTACCTTAAATCGTACTATAAACATCTGTCTAGGAAAAACATATCGAACAAACGCGTAGCACGTTTGATATATAATAAATAAGATCTGTATTATTTGCAATTGAAACTTTTAATTGTTAAATTATTGGTAATAGGAAAAATGGTGTCGATGGTGTGATCTTCGTTACGAACTATATACTATATTATTATTCTCATCTACACAATCGTATTGATTTTTTTTTTTTCGACAATTATCTACTGTCTTTATCGTTTCCATTATTTTCGTTGTTTTTGAAATCTTTGAAAACTTCTAAATCGTACAACTAAGTATAACGGTGTTAAAGTATACGAATGAATTATATTGAAATGAAAATTTAATGTAATAAAATATAGAAAGACAGAGACGGGTGAAGATGAGCGAATGAATTTGTATAACAGCCTTTATTTTTTTTTTTCTTTTTTTTTCTTTTTCTTTTGTTTTTTTCTTTTTTTTTTCATTGATATCATACAATTTTTTATAGATGTATAATTACGTACCACTTCGATTATTGAAATTAATCAATCGCTTTATCTTAATCACCGACTTTGTCCATCGACACCCTCATCCTATCGCCGAAATTAACTTAATTGGCCTCGTTAAGAGATAGCTCGAAAGACTCTAAATCCTTTTGAAATTTTTCATTTTCCTTCGTTCGCTTATCAAAAACTTTGCACAAAATAATCACCCTTATCAATCCCTTGCACCTTTCGACGTTCGTGTAACTTGGTTTTTTCTTTGTTTTCTTTTCTTTTTTTTTTTTTTTTCTTTTTTTGTTTTCTTTTTTCATTTTTCTTTTTAGACGAGACGTAACAGCGAGAAGGACGAAGAGAGGGGAGGACTGCAAAATTGTCTAATAATATGTGTTTTTGGCTAATGTGTTTGATCTAATATCGTTTGACTATTGATTCGTTTTCCTTTTGTCGGCTTTCTTTTTCTTCAACGAGCTATAAACACGACACGATAACAAAGTGGAAGCCGCAAGGTACAATGGTTAATAATTATTGTTAAATTGATTTCTTCATTAAATAGCTATTCGTTTACTCGTGTCTCTAATTAATTTTAAGATAAGATTGACTTTTAGCACAAAAATACATTTTTATATAATAACGCCATTGTTCTTGGAGCTAAAATAGCGAGTCGATCCTGTTGTTGTCGAACTTTCCAGAAGTCTTCTTGATTTTATCATATATTTCATTTCTTCCTTTTCGTATAGTGCCTTTCTTTCTTTCTCTCTCTCTCTCTCTCTCTCTCTCTCTCTCTCTCTTTCTCTTTCTGTTTCTTTTTTTCTTTCTTTCTTATTTATTCTGTTATTATCGTATCCTTTGACGCGATCAACGTGAATGATCACGAATTGACGACGATATATATATTTATATATATATATATATATATATATATATATATATATATATGCATATATTACGATATTCATATAATATATTTACACACGAAGTTTTCTGTAACTTTAATATGCACTTGGAAGACAGAGGTTCATATGTTATATTAATAATATATCGATAATGTAAATATTACATATATATGGCGTATGTATACGCACGTGTGAAATGCGTGTATATATAGATATATATATATATACATATATATATATATAAACATATTATATTTCCACACACACGTACGTACAGGCACATACGCGGTACATTTAAAAACGCCGTATCCGCGTTTACAATATTCATCCCTCAAAATTATTCGCTTCGATCGTTAATCTTGCGACTGTTTTTTTCTTCTTGGTTTAATTTTTTTCTTTTTTTTTTTTTTCCCTTTTTTCTTTTTTTGGATTATATGCGTCGAGGAAAAAGAAAATCAAAGTGGGTATACGCTATAGAAACGTCGAACTTATCTTTATCTTTCCTTCTCTCTTCTCTCTCTCTCTCTCTCTCTCTCTCTCTATTATTTTCTTCCCTCTTTCTACCCCTCTTCTTATTTTTTTTGTTATCTTACGTGCGTCTTACCCTCGCATTATATCTAAGAAAATTTAATAATAATTTAAAACTAACAGTATTGATCTCGATTAGGTCTTTTTATATGTGTTATCTGTCGACTATAGACAACGTTCTTTTTGATTTAAAATCTTTAAATTGATGTGTGCTGTAAATTTTTAAATTATCACGATATTGAATTATTTCGTTCGACGATAACAACCAAGGTCGATGATGATATTTCGAAAGGATCGATTTTATATAATCGTACATACGTTTAATCGCGATCCTATTTTTAGATTTTATTATGAAATCATCGAGCTTCGTCAATCGTTACGATCTACGTATAATATATTTACACAATATGTTACAATATAATTGCGCAGTGTCGTGGGATGAAAATTATACGGAATGGGATAATTGAATTTCTTCTTCTTTTTTTTTTTTTTGTTTTTTCCCCCGTCAACACTCACTTCTTTTTCTTTTCATTTTTTCTTTTTTCCCTTTTATACACTTTTCACATTTCCATCATCCGTGTCAAAAAGCAACGTGACGATAAAAGCGAGCTGTGTCAGATCGCGATTTATGCAAAATTGATTTAAACATTATAATATTGAAATTATATATATATATATATATATATATATTATATAAGATCGATTTAACTTTATGTGTATTTACAGATATTTCGAGTAAAACCTACATTTACACGTATCGAATAAAAGAGAGAAAAAAATGAGATAAAAAAGAGACGAGAAAAATATTAAGCAATGAAAAAATAATAAAAGCACAAGGGAAAAAGAGAGATAAAGAGAAAGTGAGAAAGAGAGAGAAAGAGAGAAAGAGTGAGAAAAAGAGAGGAAAAATCTTACAAATATAATATCAAGGCAAATATTTGCATTAATTTAAAACTAATTATTATAGTTGTTTCTCTTTTAAAACTTTAGCTGCCTGAGGGGCTAATTACATCTTTCGTCGTTTTTAACGCATTTAATAATGAAACGAATTAATTACAAACCATTATTCTTATTCTTCAATATTTCTCTTAACATTTTCCGTTCTATAATATAGGTATATATTTATTTATGTATGTAGGTATGTAAATATGTATATATTTATAATTAATATTTATGAAGGATATTGAGATAAGGAATATGTCGCGCAACACTGATCACGATTTAAAAAGAAATGACGATATTTACCGAAGGGATGAAATAACACCCTTCTGCGATTTTTTTTTTTTTAAAGTCTATCGTTACAACCATCAGAGTTTGCGAATATGGACTTTATATCACTTCGGACGAATGAAACGTACGTAGAGAGAAAGAGAGAGAGAGAGAGAGAGAGAGAGAGAGAGAGAGAGAGAGAGGGAAAGAGAGAGAGAGAGAGAGAGAAATAAGAGTGATAATTAATAATAATTGATAATAATTAATAATAATAATAATAATTAATAATAAATTTACATACGCTTAATATCTCGTATACTAATGCGATTAATCGTCGCACGAGTTGATTATCGAAGTCCTTAAAAGGTACAACGAGAATATTCCTAAATATATTCGCGAAATATTTGTATCCTATGAAAAGTTTGTATATAGATGATGGCCACTAGCTCGATTACGATATGTGATATAATGACAATTTTAATCAGTGAATATTGAGAGATCGTGCTCGCAACGATAACATCCTCACTTAATCAGAGATTTTGTTTTTCTTATTACTTTTGTCTGACAAGTTTTTTTCGAAAAAAAAAATCTCGGATCTCAGATATCTCAGGTACACCGACTCGACCATCATCGCGGACGCTATTCGTCTTTTCTTTTTCTTTTTTTACCTTGTTTTCTTTTTCTTTGCTTTTTTTTATTTTTTTCTTTTTGTCCTTGCATTAGATGTTTAATAAATAGATAACTTTTTTAGTTTTTTTTTTAGTAGGTAACTTTTACTTCTTCTTTTTTTCTTTTTTTTTCTTTTTTTTTCGTTTTCTTTCTTTCTTTCTTTCTTTCTTCCTTTCTGTTTTTCTTCTTTTCTTTCCTTTTGTCTCTTTTTTATTTTTTTCCTTTTTCTCTTTCTTCTTTTCTTTCCTTTTTTCTCTTTTTTATTTTTTCCTTTTTCTCTTTCTTTTCTTCCATACGTCCATCTTTATGATTTTCAAGCGTTAAAGTTCTGTAAATATCACTGAACGCTTCGACGATAGCACGTTATTAGAGTCTCTTTCTTTCAAAAAGCGAGACCATGAGAACCGATGATTACGAAAGTGGTTTCTATACGTAATTTTTTAGATAATTCTAAACGATATAAAAGAAAAATTAAATGAATAAATAAATAAATAAAATGTTCGGTAACAATAATGATCGAACTTTGACCACTTTCATAATTACCAGTACGAATCTTAATATGTCCGATTAAAATTTTTACAGCTTCTTTCGTTTTTTTTTTTTTTTTTTTGGAATTCTTTAAAAATAACAAAAAGAAAAAAGAAACAAAAACAAAAATAAACGAATAAAAATAGCGAAGGATTTTTTCTGTCGACATTAGTTTGGCTAAAGGAGCATCTTTTCGTTTCTTTTCTTTTCTTTTCTTTTTTCATAGATTTTCTTACTCCCTTTTATCTCGCTGTCTCTTATTCGTAATCTCTTTGGCATGTCGTCGTGACAGTGTCCTTGATCGCAAGAGCAAAGTACTTTACTCCATCGTATCGTACTTGACCTTCTTCACTTTGAAATATCGATAGGCCGCATAACCGGTGATAGTTAATAGGACGGCAGCAGCCAAAGTGGAACCAACCGCGACCGGTGCAGTCTCGTCTCCGTTTGCTCGTGCACTTAACGCTGCACAAGAAAACTCAGCGGCAAATTCGTTGTTCTTAAATTTGAACGGTTGAAGCTTCATATTTCTAAACAAACGAATAAATTAATATTTTACACGTCTTATAAAAACGTAAACTTTGTTAGCGTTTCTCATTGACTCGCCTCTAGGTATTTATATGAAAAAAAAAAAAAAAAAAAAAAAAAAAAAAAAAAAAAATATATATATATAAAAAAAATAAAAAAATGTAAATATGTGAATAATTAAAATATAGCTCGGTCATGTATATATATATATATATACACATATACACACATATATATGCATATACCTGAGGATAACGGTGGCGGTATGTTTGCCATCGGTTAAATGAATTTCCGTTTCATTGTCACAAGCATAAGACTTTCCAACGGGTGTTGGAAAAAGCATGGCACTGTGCTTCGAGCCGGTACTCACGCGAACAGTTTTATCTGAAAAATAAAAATACATATAAGAGAGGTAAAATCCTTCTCCTATCTTCTAGCGTTTTTTAATATCATCCCTTGCCATCGTGTTTTCTTAGTAGAATAAATGGATATTTCGTGTGTATCGAACGTAAAAGAAAAAAGAAATATTGAAGAGGTCGAACAAAGTAATAACTTGACTTACTTGGCTGATCTACTAGCTCGAAATGTCGGTCGCTCGAATTGTAGGTCAATTCGATTTTCTCAACGTACCATCGTTCGCCGCCGGGCGTCTGAAAAATAAGTTTTCTCTTTCAATAGAAAACTCTATCTCTTTTATAAAAATGAAATCCTTTTTACAACGAGATTTTCTTTTCTCCCTATTTCTCTATTCTTCATAAACGATTTTCAAAATAAGCAATAGCAATATGTTATCGGGTTTTTAATTAAAGGATAGTTTTTAATTAAAGGCTAGTTTTTAATTAAAAGTTACAATATAATATATTTCTTTTCTATAATATTTATATATTATTTAGAACTAAATTATTCCCACGTCAAATCGATTGTATGACTTTATTTCGTATTTACGAACTTTTTATTGGTATACACATATAAGTGTGCATATATATATATATATATGCACATTATGCAATCACACACACATACACATATATATATATATTTCTATATAGATGCGTACTTGACAAGCGCGAAAATTGTATTTTAAGTATCACTTCGAAAGAATAGGATTGAAGCTTTTCGACGTGCTTTTTATAAGATTTTTCAAAAGTCCTCGAATAACAAAGTAATCATTATTACGTTTTGAACGAACTACACGTTTTTCTTTTACTACGTAAATCCTATAATAATAATAACCATTGCTGAATTTCATTCGAGAATACATTAAATGAAGTAGCGATGAAGGTAAACGAGAGAAAAGCGAGGAGGAGAGAAAAATGAAAAAAAAAAAAAAAAAAGAAAAAAGTCGCGTACCACCTGTGGAATAAAGAATAAGCGAAAAAATAAGAAAAGGAAAGACAACGTAGTGGGAATTAACAAGTAATATGTCATTTTGAAAACTTCTTATCTGTCGGAAGAACGACGATGATGTTGAAATATAAATAACATGTAAAACGATACACGTTTCTATAAATAATATTCGTCGAAACGACTTTACGTTACGCAACGGATAGAATTCGTACTGGAAATAGAACGCGAGTATCGATCTCCAAGAGGACGAAGAAGCTTGCGTCATTACAATTAAGCACAAAAATGATCAACGTGATCAGCGTCGAATAATTTAACGCGTTTTATTAACAAGAAGATTCGAAATAATGATTAACGTAATGAACTTATCATTATATTAAGATATCTATTAACAATTCCATAATATATATATATATATATTTTTTTTTTCGATACCTAATAGAAGCAGAGATATTCGATGACGATAAAAATTTTATTAGGATTTAAAAGGATTATTAAAAAAAGAAAAAAAGAAAAAAAAAGAAATGAAAAAAAATGAGTGTTAATAAAAATTTGTTATAATACCTTGGCGAAGCTCCATAGGAGCATAAAAGCGTTCCACTTCAAGGACATCGTTACCGTATTTTCATTGTCGCAATTTCCTGTGACCATTGCATCGTCGGGCACAAATAAATCTGCCACCTGGGAAATGAGGATAAAGAAAAATTTTACAAACTTTTTCAACGCCTATATGTACAATACATACGTAATGGATATATATATATGTATATTATATTTAAGTGTCGCGTGACTTTCATAAAATTTATATAAATAAATAAGAACGATATTAATGAATGAAACGTAAAGATCATTCTTACTCGATCTTCGCCTAGAACGGTGCGATATTTTATTGCTATAACAGCGTCTGTTTGCAGAAGGATGCAAGCTTGTCCATTAGCTCCGTTCAGACGATAAATCGGATTCTCTCCGGATATGGATCTGTGGTGTGTCGTCATCGGTATCGACGTAGTCGACGTCTTTGTCTCCAAATTCATTGGGGTCAACGCATGGAAAAAAAAAATGAACGATATTACCCTTTGTAAATTATTACAATTAATAACGACATATTATCGTTAACAATAGATGAAAATAGAGGAAAAATCTTTGCGAGTAGTAATAATAAATGGAAGAAAAGAAAGATTAAAAAAGAAAAGAAAAACGAATAGACCAATATCCCTAACTTGATTTCACGAAGCTTTCTCATCCTCGGTTTAATAATGACTGAAACAATAACCAGGATTTAAAGTGAAGGGAGAAATTTAAATTGATTCGCCAGAACGTTTATCCAATTCACCGGTAATTCCTCCTCCTCTCTAATTCCCTAAGCGCAGAGATAATTAATCTTCGTAATCGCGTCCTGATGATTCTCGCATTGTAGAACATGAAGTAAATCTTTCTAGACAAAACGTATGAAATTTTATGTAATGTGTATTAACGACAGTAAGTATATGTGTATATATATATATATATACATTGTATCGCGAACGATCAATTATCATGTTGTATGTTTGAACGTATTGTCAATAGAAATAACGCTTGAGTCGTCGCTCGTCGCTTTCGTGACCGAGGAAAAAGATTGATGAAAGATGTAAATGGCTAACAGAACTGTCTGATAAACAAGGTAACTGATCGTGTTCGAGCAATGCACGTTATATGCCATGTTATTGATATATATATATATATATATATATGTATGAGTGTACTCGTATTTACGAATTAAAAATATATGTGCATTACGAACTGGAAAATATATAATAGTAATAGTAATAGTAATAGTAATAGTAATAGTAATTAATAAATGCCTACGTAAAAGAATATATCATTTGTTTCTAGTAACTAGATTTTCAATCGATCGTTATGTGCATATATATATACATATATACAACATATATATATATATATATATATATATATATATATATATATACTTATTTACAGTATATTGGAATAATTCTATAGCAAGATAGCAAGAAACATTTAGCTCCTTTTAGTTTGATTTATTCAAGAGAAAAGGAGGATCAGAGAGAGAGAGAGAGAGAGAGAGAAATTCTTTGAAGCATTATATATTCAAGAAACAATCGCCTTTTGGTGTACCACGAAAGCTTGATTAAATCTCGTGAATCACTTTGAGAATCGAAATGAAATTAGTGAGAAAATCAGTTCGTGGAATTAGCAGAGAATACTCAAGGTATATTTGCGGTCTATTCTAATCAGATTTGATTCTTAAGGTAAACGTTCATGGAAAAACTAACTGAACGATAAGATACGATGATATTATCAAACGCGTAGGTGTTTCCTCTTGGAAAAGGATAAAATCTATACCTATAAAAAAATATATAGGTATTATTATGTAATAGGTATTATTCGTGTAATCGTACATATATATATATATATATATCTTCATAATTGGAAACCTTATGATCTTTTGTTACGCGAGGAATGGTTAAATTGTAGGGAACGATTTGGGCAAGTCAAACGATTATTTCTCGTCACCTTGGAAACGGTTCGACGTCAATCGGTAATAACGTTTAGAAACAAGAAAGAGAGAGAGAGAGAGAGAGAGAGAGAGAGAGAAAAGGAAATTCACTTGAAGTCGTTGACGCATGTACACGTTGAATATATTATGCAAAATGTAGAAAGAAAAAGGGAAAGAGATTAACTTATTCATGAATGTGCGTGCAGAAGTAGAAGAGTTAAGTAAGTAACTCGGTCCGGACTTCGGAGAGAGAGAGAGAGAGAGAGAGAGAGAGAGAGAGAGAGAGAGAGAGAGAGAGAGAGAGAGAGAGAGAGAGAGACTGCCAGTAGTACGAGTCAATAATTCAGACCGACAGGACGTACATAATCAGAACAGTGTACCGACTTCAATGTACGATGGAACAACAAAATAAAACATTTCGTTATTTCTCCATGTTTTTTCTTCTCTCATTAAATATTACAAAGGATATTATTAAAATCCATAGATATCATTCCGGCGTGTTTCATTTTTTTTTTGTTTTTTTTTTCTTTCGTTTATTTTTTCTTTTTCTTTTTTTTTTTTTTTTTTTTTTTTCATTAAACCTTGAAAAATTTCTTTTACGAATATCTCTCTATCTCCCCTTATAAATTCTATTTTCTATTTCTCATTTTATATTCAATTATGATAAAGATTTCATATTATCGATTAATAATTACGATCATATACTATCCCTATCTTCGTTCGTACTTAATTGTCATTGATATATCGATGTCATTGTTGTTTCATTCATTTTCTTTTTATACATTAAAATCTATCAAAAAGAAAATCTCTATCGAAAGGAAATATATTTGGATACTTACAATTGGCAATCTGGTTCTTTGAGTTGGCAAATCGACTATAGTCTTCGGTATCCTACGTGTCGTATACCTGTGATCTTCCACTTTTAAGGGCGATGTGGTTGGAGTAGGAACACTGAACACGTTGCCCAAGACACACCCTACAGGGAATAGAAAGAGAAATTTCATTAAGCAAAATGAAAGTGGACAAGTAGGGGAAATAAAGTGGAAAGGAGAGAGGATTGGAAGACGGACGGGGAGAGAAAGAGAGAGAGAGAGAGAGAGAGAAAGAAGGTAGAAGGAGGAGGAGGAGGAGGAAGAAGGAGAGGAATACACGCGAGAATGAATTTGCGCGTGACGATGGCTCGTTTTCGGCTTAGGAAGCATAAAATTAAAGCACGTTTCCGTGCTGTGTCGAGGAGAAAGAAAAACATTCGAATAAGGTATTCTCTAAATTTACAAAAAGAGAAAGCGACAAAATATTGTATATTATACAAATAGTCATATATATATATATATATATATATATATATATATATATATATATATATATATATAATATGTCAGATATATATTTCGCGTATAAAGAGATGAGTTCGAATTTGTTTCTTTAAAAAATAAAAAAATAAATTTTTCTGAAAAGGATCTCTTCTAAGAACGCGAATCTTTTCTTTTCTTTCTGCATTCTTTAGAAAAAAGAGAAAGAAAGAAATATATATATATATATATATATATATATATATATATATATATATATATATATATATTATACAGCAGTACTAGTTTTGCCCTTTTTCTTCTCTCTCTTTTTCTCTATTTTATAGAAATATATAGAAAAGTAAGTAAAATGGAAAGACGATCTTGCAGATAATAATTCAAGAAGAGATTGTAAAAGTTATAGATATAGAAGGAGAGAGGAAGAGGAATGGAGATAGGGGTGGGTTGGGAGAAAAAGAGAGAGAAAAAAAGGAAGAAGGAAAAGAAAAGCAGAAAACTCACACAATAGACAGAGTGCTTTGAAGGATTCGCTTCGATGCGCCATGACGACGGACTTCTTTCGATCTTCGCCTTCAAGATTTTTATCCTACGTTGGAAGTAGAAGATAAGGAGGACGAAGAAGAAAAAGAAGAAGAAGAAGAAGAAATAGAAATAGAAAAAGAAGGGGGGGAGGAAGACAAAAAAGAGAAAAATATTTTTAACGTAGACTAATAAGATAAATTAAGATAGATAGAAAAGAGAATAGAAATAGATAGATAGAGAGAGAGAGAGAGAGAGGAGAGAGAGAAGGAGAGAGAGAAGAAGAGAGAGAGAGAGAGAGAGAGAGAGAGAGAGAGAGAGAGAGAGAAACACGCACGACGAAGAGAGATAATGACAGAGATTAAAAGATAGATAGATGAATAGAGATAGATAGATGAATAGATAAATAGATAGAGAAAAAGCGGAGAGAACGAAAAATACGCCCCGTCGTACGTCGCGATCGTACGCGCGAGACGATTACACCGTGTCGACGTTCGCGAAGCTTATGAAGGAAAACGAGTAAGCTCGGGTGCGGATCGATCGATAGAAGGAGCTTTCAGCATGCGCTGCGCTTTCTCTCTCTCTCTCTCTCTCTCCTCCCTATTTCCTCCTTCTCTGTCATTCTCTAGCCCTTTCTCTTTTTCTCTTAAACAAGTATCCGGTTATACAGGGTGTATATCAATTTGATAGGCTTATAGAATTCGTACAATTCATTGAAATCATTTTTAGTGTGCATACTCTAAATACATATTTAAATTTTATATATATATATATATATACTTGTATGTGTGTGCGTGTACGTGTAATTTATCTATATTATGTGTATAAATGTATATTTGTATATATATATGTATATATTATTCAGTTGAATATCGCCGATTTGTATTTGTATATGTATATATACATTCCGTATACAATTTGTGTACACTCTATATATACAAAACACGAAAGCTTTTTGATGATTTCCTCCTCCGCGATGTGCGCGATAGCAGTGACGTCGTATCGTACTCAGATTTTCATTCATTTTAAGCTGACACATCTCGCGTACATTAAACCTCCCGTTGATATTCCGTCGTTCTTTCTTTTTTTTTTCCGTCACTTTTTATCGAGCATCCTTTATTAATTGCTTCTCATTTATACCTTCTCTCTGTTGTTTCAATCATCGTTAAGGAATTCGTCTCTTTGAAAATTTTATTATATATACAAGGTATTCTTCTTGATGGAAATAAAAAAAGAAGAAAAAAAAAAGAAGAAGATATCTAGGTTACATGAAAAAATTATGGAAGGGGAAAAAAAAGTAGGATTACGAATAACGCGAGAATTAAAGTCATGACTCCGATGACATTTCGCCGGATATTAATTATTAATCGAAAAATGGAAAGGATTGGGTTTTAGAATAACAGTTAGTATCTTAAGGAAAAAAGGGGATATCATTCGAGTTGATTATTATTGAATGGTAATAGATTGGTAGAGCATGCGTCATAGGAAAGAAATGAAAAAGAAAAATTGTGCACTAACATTTATCCTACATCAATAAATAATTATCTATCCTCGTTCGCATTAACACGTGAAAATATTATAATACTAATGAATATCGTGACCCGATTTGTATTTAATGTACAAAAGAAAAAAAAACATGGATTTATCGTAACAACTAACTATAAAAAGCATCCCACGCGTTGCATGACTCTCCTATGACATTTTGTGTTATTTTGAAGAGACTCGTGATTACGGCAAAAATCAAAGTCTCAACTTTTTTTTTTTATAATTTTTCAACTTTTATATTCCTACTATAACCATATCAAACTATATATATACATGTGCGATAACAATTTTCTTCCAAAATTGTCAAGTTTTCTCTACAAGGATTATATCATTCGAGACAAAATTTTCTTCTTTATCTAAATCGAATTATTTGCACTGTGACATTTATTGCGCTCATTCTGCGTTATTTTGAAATCTAAAAATCTTGTCGTTTCGGTAACGAATTTGTAAAAAAGAAAAAAAAATAGACAGAAAAAGAAGA
>NC_062192.1:845000-852500 GCF_912470025.1 Vespa velutina
CCGCCGGTTTGCCGCTTGCTAGAGCATCTTGTCGTTCGTCTCTGAATACGTATCGTTCTTTCTAGTGCTTTGTGTTAGTGCGTCATCCTCTCGAGCATTACCTTTATCACAGCAACTACCACCACCATTATCATCACCATCATCACCATCATCATCATCATCATCATCATCATCATCATCATCACTACCAACTCCAATTCCAACGCACCAACATCGTGACCGTCATTGTCATCATTCGCGGCGACTACGACGACGACGACGACGACGACGACGACGACGACGACGACGCGTCGAGTTTGCCTTTTAAATGCAACCGTGCTAATTCCGCATGTATGCATCTTTACGACGACGCGTACGTATTCATCATTTTAGGACACGTTGCTCGCGTATATACTTATCTATTATTCTTCCTCGGGACAAATAAGTGCGACGATGACGATATTATTAATATTATTTGTGTGTATAACGTCCGGTAGTAGTGCGGTAACACGTTCGTCCAGTTAATAATAAAAACTTAGTAATAGTATAATAGCAATTAAAAAGGAAAAAATATATATATATATATATTATATATAACAATATAATATATATATATATATACATATTAGAGGAAATTACATAGATGAAATTTAGCATAACCGCGATAGAGGAGGAGACAGTAGTAAAGGAAGAAGCTGCTGCTGAGAAAAAGAGAGGAGACGACCCCCGGGTGATAGCGTGCGCGTAAGAGTAGAGTTTAAATATGTGTAATATGTGTATGTGTGCGCGTTTATAATGTGTTCTTCTTCTCTGCTCTCTCTCTATATGTGTACACGTCACTAGCCGTCGCAGTAAGTATATATATGAAAAAAAAAAAAAAAAAAAAAAAAAAGAAAAATCCTTTGCCTCTGGAGAATGCTGTGTGTATGTGTGTTGTGTTTGTTGTATGTGTGTGTGATGTGTGCTCGCGCCTTACGTACGTACGTACGTACGTATATTCGTACGTACATTCGTGCCGCGTGTGTATGAGATGCGTGTGTATCCCTGTTCTCCCGCGTGTGTGGAACTCGAGCGGTTTCTTCTGAGCCGGTAGAGTAAGGGGCAGGAGGGAGGGGGTTACAGCCGAACGTAGAGTAGCCACAGGGAGCTTGACACTCTCGCGACGAAGACGAGGAAGAGGAGGAGAAGATGGTGATGGTTGTGAAGAAGGAAGGAGAAGGATAACAACGATGACGACGAAAGCTTTTCTCGCTTTTTATCCGTCTCCTTTCTTTTTCTTTTTTCTCTTAAAATTTTTTTTTCTTCCTCATATATTCCTCTCTCTCTCTCTCTCTTTCTCTTTCTTTCTTAGCGCGTTTCTTTCTCTCGATCGCGGCGTTGACTTTCATCGCTCATGGCATGGGACTCTCCTGAGTTTCCCCTATCTCTCTCTCTCTCTTTCTCTCTCTCTTTCTCTTTCTCGTCTTTCGATCCTTCGAATCGACGAAGATTCGATCGTTTCGTCCTTGTATGGCTCTACCGATCGGCCCGAACAACGCGCCATCTGTCTTTCTCTCTCTCTCTCTCTCTCTCTTTCTCTTTCTTTCCCACCTTATTCTCTCTCTCTCTCTCTCTCTCTCTCCTTTACTTCGATACGATATATAATACCTTTCGACCTACCAAAGTTGATATTAAACTTTATTGTTTACGAAGAAATAGTTCAAAGTCGATTAAATATGTTCGATTGGATAAGATTTGTTATACGTTAACCATTATTATCATATTACAGTAGAATTAATTTAGTTCGGTGAAAAATTGAAAGCCGGCGACCCTACGCGATTCACGATTCCTATACGACAAAACGCGAATCCGTCTTAACGATTCCGTCTTAACGATATATACATATGCATCTATCGATGTATATAAGTACGTAGAAAATTAATATTTATTTATACAGTCCCTAAATAATTCGAGACCGTGAAGTATTATAAAATCATTCGTCGTCCGTTCACCCAGGAAGACGATCCTTATCTGTCTCTATCTCTATGTGGTAGTTTGTACGAGGAACTACGAAAGTCAAGAACGCGATTCTTCCTTTTCCTTATTTTTTTGGAACGAAGAGAGACGATTCTTAGTGTTGTTAGAGAAAGAAAGATAGAGTGAGAAAGGAAGGAGAAAGGGTAAAAGGAAGGAAGAAGAGGAGGAGAGAGAGAGAGAGAGAGAGAACAAAGGCAATTTCGACGGTCAATAAGCTCTTTCCGTGTGTAGTATGTGTGTATGTGCGTTTGGTGCGTGCATGTGTGGCGTGTGTGTTGTGCTCACTTACGTGCTAACACCTTCTCACACACATACATATACACGTTTGTGAGTATCCCTTCGAGTTTCTAAACGTCTAGCCTTCGCTAGATTCTCGACCTACGTTTGATAAAAGACCTTGTATGTACGCTCGAGCCTAATATTTCTCTCTCTCTCTCTCTCTCTCTCTCTCTCTCTCTCTCTCTCTCTCTCTCTCTTTCTATGTCTTTCTGTAAATCTTTTCTTTAATTAATTTTAATTCGAGTGAAGTTAAATTTGTTAATCGTTTCTAAAACATAACCTCTTTCTCCAAGCTCGTATTAAATGCATGCACAACCTTAACATTTTCTTTCTCTTTCTATATTTCTTCGTTTTAATTAATTTTCATTCGAGTCAAGTAAGGTTTGTTTTATAATCGTTTCTAAAACAATCTTTTTCCCCAAGCTCGAAATAAATGCATATACAATGTGACTCTAACATTTCTCTCTCTCTCTCTCTCTCTCTCTCTCTCTCTCTCTCTCTATCTCTCTCTCTCTTTTTTATTTCTTTCGCTTTAATTTTAATTTTAATTTTAATTTTAATTTTAATTTTAATTTTAATTCGTTCCGCGTAAAGTTTGTGTAAATTGCTTTTAAAACATAATCATTTTTGCAAGGCCGAAATGAATGAGTATATAGGGTACGCGCATAATGTAAGTACTTGCATATGTGTTGTATTATTATGACTGACCAAATCGATGAAGCAATTTTAGAAACATTTTGTAGATCTTTAATGAAACAACTAAACGTATATTTAATGAATCTATTTTATTGCTCTCTGTTATTCGTCGTCGTCGTCGTTCTTTCGTTCGTTCGTTCGTGTGATACGTCGAAAAGTAAGGTCCACCTGGAGCCACGTCGAATAATCCATCTATTTCTATCCTTGTATCTAATATCTATTAGTTTAGCCATCCCCATTGCTATCATATCTCTCTATTGACTGATTAGTATACCATCACGCGTTCACGTATCATTCCAATCGAAATCATTTTCGCAAAAGTCCG
Source organism: Vespa velutina (assembly GCF_912470025.1). Lineage (NCBI taxonomy): Eukaryota > Metazoa > Arthropoda > Insecta > Hymenoptera > Vespidae > Vespa > Vespa velutina. Next base: position 848,296 of record NC_062192.1, read on the forward strand.
CCCACTTGCTGCCTTTTATTCCATTGTATTTATTTAATAACGATGATCGAAGCATTTTTCATGAAGAATTAATATCGTCAGAATTAATGCTCGTGACAAAAGAAAAAGAAAAATATTTAATTGATCGAATATATAAATTTATTCAATTTCATTTATAATACATTTATTTGTTTATATAATTATATATATATATTTAATTATAATTTAAATTATAATAATACAATTAAATCGTAATAATATTAATTTATTATTATTATAATAATTATAGAATAATAATAATAAATAAATGAATAAACATATATATATATATATATATATATATATATATATATAATTTGTAAATTAAAAATATCGAATAATCATAGTTCGTTTCAATGATCTAAGGTCAAATGAAAAGGCAGTGACCTCCCTTCATCGATTTCCCCCTCTAACCCCTCTCGAAGGACGGACCGTCGATAATGATATCAATGTCTTTAACGGTTGCAAGCCTATCGATCGCAAAGCTGAAACCGTTACAAAAGCGATCGATCTACTGCGCGTTATCGAGTTTTGCTGTCGTAACATTCGTCGATTCTTTCTAAGTAGTAAGTAGTTGAGTTGTCGTCGTGTCTCGTTGGCGAATCGTGAAACGAGTTGAGTCGAGTCGAATCGAATCAAGTCGAGTATAAAACTCGACTTTGCTTCCAACCGGAAGAAGAAGATATCGAGAGATCGGCCAATTTTTTTTTCTTTTTTTTTTTTTTTTCCTTTTTTTCTTTTTTCTTCTTTTCTTTTTTTTTCCCTCCTTCGACTTTCGTATCCGCCAGCAGCCCGAGTATTCCGATAGAAAAGTTGTATACGATAAAATTTCAACTTTCTTCTTTTATACGTGTTTTTATATCGATTTCTTCCTTTTTTTTTCTATATGTATATATATATATATATATAAAATAATATCGATCGATAAACATATCTCCGATATCGGGACAAAAGAGAGTTTTAAAGGTCGATTCGCACATTTCACTTTGATCATTCGTTCTCGTTTCTATGGAACGGCCATATTGATTTTAATATTATTTTATATTGTTTCGATGTAAACGTTCGTAAATATTTCCAGTTTGTTCTCCCTTGTCAATTTCAGTCATTGTTCCTCGTCATACTCTCGGCAACTCTTTCTGATGTAAATTACGAAAACATTTAATGACAATTAATTAAAAGTACATGTACCTATTGATGATAATAACAGGCTTTAGATTTCGGGATGGTTTCAGTGAATTTAGAAAATATCATATTAGAAATGAAGATGATAAACGACAAACGATCTAAGATATATTAGCATATTTATTTTGTTTCGAAACAAAATTCGATTTATAATCTTTCGTCTGCCTATCATATATATATATATACACAATAATTATTAATTATAACTAAATATTCAATATAAATTAAATATTCTTAAGGCGTTTATTTAATTTGGATATAATTTTAGATATAATCTTTGTTAAATTTTTCATTTATAGAAAGATCGACGATTAAGATCGAGGTGAAATGAGTTCGAATCGACTGTGAAAATATTGAGGAACATTGTAAACATATGGTCGACTTATACAGTCGCAATGTTTACCTTTTATTTCCCTTCTATTTTGCGTTGAATCCTTAATGCTTATTATACATATATATATATATATATATATATATATCCTTATCGCGTTGATAATCCTGCGAAATATTAGATCGAAGTTGTAAACTCCGTTAGAAACTTCATCGGAACGATTTACAAAGGCGTGACGTTGATACGTCGCGAGACGTCAATTGTGAAAAAACATTTTTTGCCAGCTATCATCCTGCTTGCGCGTTAATTCGACGGGTTATAAAATACACACACGCACACACACATATATATAAAAGAAAAAAAAGGAAAAAAAAAAAAAGAATATTCTTCCTCCAATTCCATTCACTTTCTAGTTGTTCCTATCGATCTTCAAACGTTATTGATTATCAAATAATATTTGTAAAAATAACTAAGCGAACAACTAAATAGTTAACGATTTAGTAAAGAAGAAGATACATACATATATTCTTTTTTTCCTTTCCTATAGTAGCTATGACTTACTTATCGGCGTTTTATCGGCTAATTAATTAGTCCGATCGACTAATGTGTACACACCGACTTTCGCGTAGTAACCGCGGAATCGTTTGTTCCGTACTTTCACGGCTCGACGTTACGTAGATACAAACACAAGTTTATTACTTATGTATCTTAGAAGGTGTCCAATTACAATCGGTCCCGGTATATATATATATATACACACATGATATATCACAATTATTATTCTATATAGTAATGCATAGAGATTTATACCTACATATGTTTATGTTAAGTATGGTAACAGAAGTATTACCAAAGGAGAAAGTAGAAAAATGAAGTATGCATAGGTGTTCGTGAAAATTACATTCGTTCGAACGTAAAGCGTACATAAATATTAACGATATCAATGATGTTTGATCGATTAAGATGGGACATCTCGTATATATATGTATATCTTGTGCGACCATATCTATATATGCGTGTATAGTATCTATGCGAATGTGTGTGATCATGGTCGATCGAGCAAGAAAGTATGTTTTCTTACACGAGCATTGTTCTATAACCGAGCAACGTATACACACACACACACACACACACAGGTATATATACATGTACATATGTACACACAAAATGGACAAACAATCGTGGTAACTCGAAGCTGGAGTTAGACACCTTTTATCGACACCTGCTTGCTCTCCTTAGTGCTCTTAAGTTAGGTCCATGTTAGCTTCGAAGTGATGACGAAGATGGTAGTATCAGTTCTAGTATACGTCATTAAATAAACGCGAGTTCATTAAAAGGAGGATTAATTAATTAATCGTTGTGAATTCTTTTCTTGTCGCGTTAATTACCGTGCCTCAGCATTTTAATATGTACCTATTTAACATTTTAATGAACACTTAAAAATATATTTCATTATGATAAATATATTTGTTAAACTTAATCGATTCAATAATGCATACATTAAATGATCAAAAGCCGTAAAATTGTTTCGATTATTCGAAATATATTTATTTTCTATATATGTATTATATAAATCACGTTAATTGCGTTGATATTATTATCATCGGCTTGTTTGATTCGCATCGGTTCGACGTGATTACACCGATATCAGATGATACTATATATACATACACACACACACACACATATATATATATATATATATATAAATACGTACGGACATATAGTGTAAGTACTTTGACACGCACTACCCACTCTCTTCTTCTATGTACTGCTCCGCGCGCCTGTGCTGTATTGACCTACTTCGTAGGGACGGTCTAGGACCTAATTTTGCGTTTACTCCGAGTACCCTAGATTTGCTTTTCTCGATCTACCGACCGAGTTTGCGCTCTTCTTATCTCCCACTTTTTCTTCTTTCCCCTCTTTCCTCTCTCTCTCTCTCTCTCCTTCTCTCTCCATCTCTCTCCTTCGAAAGAGTTTCAAGCAATTTTCATCCGATCTCTTAGAACTTCTAAAAGTGACACGTACGTACGTATGTACGTACGTAGTAAATACATATGTATGTGTATGATACGTCCGTATGATATGTACATGTATGTGTACGTACGTAGTAAATACATATGTATGTGTATGATACGTCCGTATATATTATATATGTATGTAAGTATATATGTATGTATGTACATACGTAGGTGGACTCACACAGGTGACAGAAAACGTTCCTCCTCCTCCTCCTCTTCCTCCCTCTCCCTTCTCTTTCGACTGTCCTTTTCACTTCGTCGACTACTTCTCGCCGCGAAAATTTCTCTCCTCGCGCAGTATTAATAACCTCGAATCGCGATTTACGTCACCCTGGCAGACTGGTGTACTGACCGGCTTCGAAAGACTTCTTGCATAATGCTTTTAAAGATGTTGCTCGCAGATTCGTTGTTCGTTGCTTACGTACTTACGTTCGTTCTTCTTCTTTTCTGTCTCTCTCCATCTCTTTCGCCTTCTTTCTCTTTCTATTTCTTTTTTTTTTTTTTTCGACCATATTTTTCGAGATAAAAAATAACTCTGATTTTTATAGAAACAAAACGTAACTCAAATTTATTGATTCTTTTGTTTAATAAGAAATGGAAGAAGAATAAGAGTTCATATGCGAGAGGACAAAGAGAGAGGGAAAGAGAGAGAG
>NC_062192.1:857500-860000 GCF_912470025.1 Vespa velutina
TGTTGAAATGTTGCTATCCATTGTTATGTAATCCCATATTTTTATATATACATATAGTTACATATATATGTATATAAGACAATGCTTATGGTACCGTCCGTCTTCTCTCTCTGGTTCATTGGTATTGCTATACAGGGTGAAAAGCAATGTTACATTACTAACAATAAAAAGCTTTAGAGGGATTAAATCGATTAAAAGAAAGATCTTTATTACAAAATATATATCTTTTTAGCGATGGCAAAAATTGACAAAGGAATTGATTTTACATCGATCTAATCGTAATTAAACGCAAAGGTGTATCGAATGGGGGATAGATTGTTGTTAAAGTGCGATAAATACATCAATTAAACGTTCAAGTCTATCGGCGAGTGGAATTGGAAGGCATCCCAATGAGACATATTTTCATCTTGATTATGCAAACGAATTTAGTTGTTTTATTTCTATTTTTTATATATATATGTATTATATATAACATTCATACGTAAAAAAAATATATATATATATATAATAATCAATAATACATATATAAATCTTATTAAACGTTTTACTGTGACGTTATTAATCATTGTCAATAGAATTTTCTGTCGATTTTTGTTAAGAAATAAGACAGCTATTTATAGAGTACTTACTTTGTTAGAAATCAAGTAACATATACATATATACGTAACTTTTATATATATATATATATATATATATATATATATATATATATATAAATAAATTATATATATATATATCCATTCAAAGGTAAAACTCTAACTCTATTTAGAGAGTGTAATTTTTTTTTCTTTTTTTTTTTTTTTCTCGACACGACCAGATTTCATTTGGTTTTCTACCATCGGAAAGAAGTCGTACTCGATGAGAGAGAGACTACTCCGGCCGACAGGTTTTCTCTACTAGTCAGTAGTAGTTGTCTGCTTTCGAATTTTCTCTAGACGGCGTTGAGGTTGTTCTCTTTCTTTCTCTTTCTCTTTTTTCTCTCTGTGTCTCTCTCTCTCTCTCTCTCTCTCTCTTTTTCTCTATCTCTCTGTTTCTCATTATTGTTATCGTACCTCGAGCTCGTTCGATTCTCTAACAGAGCCATTTTTATTGATTTACCAATCGATCGATGTTGATATTAACAAATTAATACAGTATCTACTGTAGTCGTTCACTGTGTATACGGATTCGATTTCTCCTCTCTCTCTCTCTCTCTCTTTCTCTCTCCCTTTTTCTTTTTCTTTCTTTTGTTACTTTGTTTCTTTTCCTTTTTTTTTTTTCTTTTTTTTTCTTTTTTATCAACAATCTCTCTTCTCCGTTTCGTTTCCCAACGTTCCATGCTCGAATTGAAACGTGTTTCACCGACTGAAAGGAGCTCTACGTACGAACATATATATGTATGTATGTACGTATACGTAGGTACATGAATACATACGTAGATACATAGATACATACGTACGTTCGTTTAATCGATAACTAATTTATAGACGCCGACTCTCTGAAAGGAAGCAGTTGGAAACGAAACGAGGTTGGTAGCACACCTAAATAGCACCTTGTCTGATAGTTCATCGGGCATCGCATATAGCGCTCCGCTTTCGTACTTTGACTTTAACTGAGATACCAACCGGCATGGATCGATAGATTTTCGTGTTGTATTTTTCTTCCATCTGTCGATCGACTTCCATTTTTCTTACTTTTCTTTTCTTCTTTTTCTTCCTCCTCTTTTTTTTTTCCATCGATTCTAAGAAATATAAAAATTTGATAATTCGAAAAACAGATAATAGATGATATTAATTACGTTAAAATGGATCGGATCAATTAAAAAAATTGTTTGTCGCACTAAATTTCTGATGAAAGTGATTCGTACTCGAACGTTTATTTTTTCTTTCTTTCTTTCTTTCTTTTCTCTCATATCATTTGACGATAATTATTGACTCCAGTCAACATATATATATATATATATATATATATATATATATATATATATTAATTCATCAAAGGAAAGCTTGTAATCAAATCGACTTTTGAATGATAGCTACGTTATAATGATGCTTATCCGAAGCCAACAGATAGATCAGGCGAAACCGACTCGGTCGGTTATAAATCACCGAAAGCGTATGACTCTATTCGTGGTTAATAAAGATTTCACCTGTTTCAAAACTTTATATACGACCACCTTCGAAACAACTTCAATATAAATCCAAGGATTTAACGTTAGATCCACGATAAAAACGTGATCTCTCCTATTTTTGGAAATATTACTATTCCGTCTATGATTTCATTCGCTGAGTAATCCAAGCTCTTATATTCTCTTTCTCTCTCTATCTCTATCTCTCTCTCTGCTTTATGTTGTCATGTAAGAACTAAATCCGAACAACTTGTTTTGCTGTATTTGCGTTATTATCGGAAATTTTTATACAAACTTTAATAAAAGTTGTGTTATATTCTAAAAGAAAAAAAAAAGCAGAGGAAAAAAAGAAAAATATCGATTAAAATATATAAATAATTTTCTTCCAAGAAA
>NC_062192.1:865000-880000 GCF_912470025.1 Vespa velutina
CCGCCGATATATAGTATGCACTTGTAATACGCTGGCGAATGCGTTTACGAAGCGCGTTCAAGGATTCGTGTTATACTCATTTCTCGTCTTTTCAAACAAGAAACGAACGAGAATGAACGACGTTGATATACAAAAATAAATCATAGCGTTAGATCTTTCCAACGTCTTTTCTCTTTTTTTTTTTTCTTTTTCTTTTTTTTTTTTTTTTTTTTTTTTTTTTTTGCTTCTATTGACAAACTCAACGTGACAGAAAGGATTTCAATAGTTCCTCGAACGATTTTAAAAATCAAAATAACTCTTCCTCGAGAGACACGTTTTCGTAGATTAATTATTTATAATTATCTTCTGCCACCAAGTTGAACTTGTGGTTTTTTTACAATCTAAGGAAGAAAAAAAAAAAGGAAAGAAAGAAGGAGAAAAGAAATAGAACTAAAAAGTCTCGAGAGAAAAGTAATTTATTTTTAAAATTGCCTAAGAACTTTTCAATCCATCTTTTACACGTACACACATACATATATATATATATATATTTTTTTTTTTTTTCTCTCTCTCAAAAATTTACATTTCATATTTCTCATGAAAGATTCATAGAAAGTAAAATTTTTATCGTCAAAATAATATTCGATATATATATATATATATATATATATATATATATATATATATATATATATGTATGTATGTATCAATGAAGATTTCAAATTTATTCTTGATCTTGACCCGCGTACACATTGTTACACTTGTTACTCTGAAACTAGCCGTGCTGTCTAGAAAATAACTATTCACGGAACTGGAGATTCATCGTATCGTATTTAGAATAGCGGTAGCAGTAGCAGCATCAACAGTAACAGTAGTAGTAGTATTAGAAACAGCATCAGTAGTAGTAGTAATAGTAGTAGTAATTGTAGCAGTAGTAGCTCGTTAAGAAAAGAAGGCCTCGTACTCGAGTTTGTAGAAAAGGCTTTTCTTGCGAGAGCACGATCTCTCTTTCTCTCTCTCTCTCTCTCTCTCTCTCTCTCTCTCTCTCTCTCTCTCTCTCTCTCTCTCTTTCTTCGCTCTCTTTTTCTTCCACTTTGCGATTACATAACTGCTCGTACTTGCTACCACTCGACGGGAGATGATTGCGAGCAAACGAGTGAGATCACGTTGGGAAAGAGTGACGTCACATGGAGAATCCTCCCAACGAGATTGAAAACATTTTTCTTCGATTATGCACTTATAACGATTTCGATCGCAATATTTTTACGATATCATATCTGATATATTGCAAAAAAGGGAATGATGATGGGTTGGGACAAGACAAGAGGGAAGAGGGATGGAGGATAGTTGAGATAGATAGTGAATTTTTTGATATTTTGACGATATAAACGGTTAGAGATATAATTATATTTTTCATTAGAACGAATTATCCTAGACAAAACGAAAGTGTATGGAAAAAATGAGAGATAAAAGGAAGTGTGCTTGTGTGTGTATATGTGGGGGGGGGGGGAGGAGTTAGAAAGAGAGGGAGAGAAAAGACGACATCGATTATAACGTTTCTAAACATATCTCAACTAGGACGCGGCTCGACTAAAATTGGAGGCGGACACTTGCGTGCGTACGTACGTCAAAAAAAAAAAAAAAAGAAAAAAAAAAAAAGAAATAAGAAAAATAAAAAAAGATAGATGCAATGCCCTGATTTTCATCTCTCTCTCTTTCTCTCCCTCTCTCTGTCACTTCTTCATTTTCTTCTTAACAAAAAAAAAAAAAAAATAAAAATAAAAAAAAATGCAATTAATTTCAATTATCCTTCATATTTCATCATTATTTATGAATACACCACTGATTCGCATGTTGAATATCGCGATGGTTCGCGTTCTTATTGGTTGTTCTATTTTTCCGCCAGCTGATACATACACGCACAAAAACAAACGTGGAGTGAGGGAGGAAGGGGAGAGAGAGAGAAACTTAATATACGTTTACATACACATGTACATGTAGCTGAGACGAGAAACGTGACGATGCAAATATATATTGTGTTTATATAACAGGATAGACGAATATCAGTATGCTCACCACAAATTTCGGGAAATGCCACTCAGACGAAACTCTATCTCTCTTTATCTTCTCTCCTTTCTTTTTTTTTTCTTTTTTTTTTTTTTTTTTTTTTTTTTTTTCTATGCCGTAGAATTAATTCAACCAAAGTGACGAGCTTGAACTCGTAAATTATTTGCTCTTAAATAGAAACTTGCTGTATACGTGAAATTAATGCCCTAAGAAATTATATAGTTTATTTGATTATTTATGTCTTTTTTTTTTTTTTTTTTTTTTTTTTTTTTTTTTTTTTTTTTTTTTTTTTTTTTTTTTTTTGTACCCTTTGAATAGCAACCGTGTATTATTATTTATGTTCCCTCCCTCTTTCTCTTTTTTTTCCTTTTTTGGTTTTTTTTTCTTTTTTCTTTCCTTATTTGTTTGGAAGAGAAATGTTGGGCAAAAATAATTCCATTCGTTAATTAAGGAAGACGATTTATATACCTGAATTTATACGGGGAACCACACGCATGTAATATCGATTTTTCGTAGCATAACATACATAACAGCATGAAATATATCCTAGAACTGAAATAATAGAGATCAAAGAGAAAAAGAGAGAGAGAGAGAGAGAGAGAGAGAGAGAGAGAGAGAGAGAGAGAGAGCAAATAGAAGACAGAAAGGGTATATTAGAAATTTCAAAGCATTTCCTGAAAGATGCCATCTTCGTTTGTCTCTCGTAGTCGTGCAATGCCAAGGACACCTTTCACCGAGGCTTATGTTGATTTAAGATGGCTTACGGGGAGAATCGATAAATCGAAGGGCAAACTTGTATAATACATCGATAAAAATCTCTTTAATAATAACGATTATAATCTCATCAATACACTCTTAACATTAGAATTTAGTCCATGAGATATATAATATTTTATTTCTAAATTTTACAGGGAAAGGGTTCGTCTTTCACGCGATTCCGCGTAAGTATAATTAATTCAAGCAAAAGCACGTTCTCGCCGTTTTCTCTAATATTATTAAATTCCTTAGATCGGACCTTCGTTCGTTTTGTCCTTATTCTTTTTCTCCCAAGCTCGTGTTCTTTGTTTTCTTTCTTTCTTTCTTTTTTCTTTTTTTTTTTTTTACTTTTGGTTTTTCTTTTCCCTTTCTTTTCTTTTTTTTTTTCCCTTAATTTCTATTTCATATTTTATATCTTCCTTCATATCTTACGTCTTTCTTAGAACCTTTCTTCTCCTGATATATTATTGTCTCTGCTATTGCCAGATGACTTTATTTAAGCAATAGTATTTTTTTTTTTTTTTTAACGATGACATACGCCATTTTTTATAATACACCCCTTTATATCAGACGCATCTCTCTTGTTTTATTTCCAAGCAACAATTATTTCGAGCATAACGTAACCAATGGTTTTTCTTAAATATAATTTATTATTATTATTATTATTATTATTATTATTATTATTATTATTATTATTATTATTATTAATAATTAATAGATCATAAATAATCGAATATTTATTATTTATTATTTACGAGCGCGTTTACAAAAGGAACACAAAGCAAAACAAGAGAAGTAATCAAAGTGTATATGTTTGTGTGCGCGCGCGCTCTTATATGTACATACGTAAACCGATATAATAAAGTCAAAGATAAAGACGCGTAATTCATGGAATATTTTTAAATCATGGGTTATCTGTGCTAACAAGATTTTGGTCAAAGGCCAATATTCTGAATCGCTACACCGTCGTTTTAATATACTTTAATAAAGAACGTTCGTGATTTTTCACTTTTTTTTTTATTTTTTCTTATTTTTATTATTATTCTAGATTTTAATTTAAGAAATAGACGAAACGTACGATTTACGTACTTCTCTCTCTCTCTCTCTCTCTCTCTCTCTCTGTCTCTCACTCATTTTAAATTCTCGCGATAAAATGCAAATTTTTATGTACAAACGTAATTTGACGAATAATTTCAGAAAAAAAAAAAGAAAAAGGAATAAAAGAAAAAAAAAAATAGAAAAAAAATTGTTTAAAAGTAATTAGAGCAAATCGAACTCGTAGAGATATATCGTCGGATAATTTGTAGAACTCGTTTAAATCATACATTTCTTTCTTCATCGAACTAATACTATGGCTCTTTATATCTATGATACGCACTCTAATACTAGCGAATTCTATTCTTAGAGACTAATGTGTTCCGAGAGTATAATCCACTTATCCTGTGCAAGCGACCGACCGACCAACCAACCAACCGACCAAGGGTGGGTGTTAGGGTTGGAGGGAGGAAGGGAGGGAATGCGCAAACACGAGCTATGTAACTTTGTTTGTATGACAGCCCACACATATACATGACGAGCGAGTTACGTTTAGTTGGAGTAGTTACGGTATCAAGAAAGAAAGAAATTAATAAATTCAAAAAGAAAAAGGTAGAAGTTAATAAATTATCGTGATAAAATTTTTATTGAATTGATCATACGATCAGAAACAAATGTTTCATTCATTATTTACGAGTGCAGTCTTATTGTCGAAGTTAAAAGTCAACGTAAGTATCTTTTTTTTTTTTTTTTTTTTTTTTTTTTTTTTTTTTTTTAATTCCATTAACTCGGATTCATTCAATGCACGCATTTTTTTTTTTTTTTTTTTTTTTATTAATGATGTGACGTCCAAATGCTATCTACGTAATGTTATTATTAGTCCTTTTGTATATCTCTCATTTTGTTTTTATTTTTGTTTTTCTTTTGGTTTGTATTATTTCTTTTTCTTTTTTCGTGGATGATCGACTGACTCATTCGCGTTTCTACGATCGCTCGTCTTACTCATCTTCAAGATCCGGAATCAGAATGAAATTAGCGAATGTTCTCGATAGAGATTATTCACGTGAGTCAATCGTACAATTAGCTTCTTACAAACCCATTCACGATAGAATATTTTTTTTTCCTTGTAAAGCGAAACATTTTTTCTTTTCTTTTTTTTTTTTTTTTTTTTTTTTTTTATCCCGAGTACTTAAACTGTTTTCGAACTGTTGATGGATCCAAATGGATAAATGAGCTAAGTGATTTTGTAAAGGATATATAAATTTTGACGAGGGTGTGGTCCTATCGTACATTCTATTTCTCTTATCTTCAAAACTCGTTTCGAATCTTGCTTAAAAATAGTTAAATACCTCGAACGAAAGATAAGGAGGATTAATCGACGACTTTAAATTCGATATTCGGCTTCATTACTTTCTTTTTTTTTTTTTTTTTTTTTTTTTCCACAACCACACATACGTAGAATCACGTTACACATAAATATGTATCTACGTTGCGTATACATATGTTTACATTATTATGTAAGTTTATTTTTTTAATGAGATAGCAAATCGACATATGTGTTTCGTTACAATTAGTAAAGATCGTGAATAAAATTGCGCGATATATCTACATCGTTGGCGCGTAATCGGTGTCAAGGTCAAACATACAAATTTTTAGGAAAGAGATCAACGATCTTTCTTTTTCTCTCTCTTTTCTTTTCCTTTTTCGTCTTCTTTTCGAATTATCTCGAAAATATTACTTACACGTACTTATTTTCTTGCTTTGTTAGTAAACTCTTCGAATTAAATGTCGAGTAAAAGCAATTTAAACTACGTTTGAAGATAGATCGATGATTCCGATCAAACTTTATATATATATATATATATATCCGAGCATATGTATAAATACATTTCATCTTATTTACGTGCATATACATAAAATTTCTCTTTTCGTTATGCATCGTTACTTTCATCATTGAAAACGCATCCGTTCTCTTCGCGAGAAAGTTCTCTACGTAGATTGCAAAGTGCAATATACACACGCGCGCGCACGCGGCGTACGTACGTACATACATATATACATACATACATACATACATACATATATACTTTCCACTTCCGAAACCTTTCAACAACAAATCCACGATCGATGATCGGCTTCTCGCGTTGGAAACTTTTTCTCCCGAAATGATACAAAGAACAAAACTAAAACAAAAAAATAACAAATCTTCGATCATTACTATTCCAATTTTATTATAATCATTCTCGAATCGAATGATTCGTTCGTCATTCTATTTTTACACGGTTTATCGTTCGTATCGAACATATTAAAAGAAGTAGAAAAAATACGTGGGGTGTGGAGGGGAGGGGGGCAAAAAAGAAAAAACAAAAATGAAACGAAGAAAATCTAATCTCCGTTGATAATCATATTTGTTCGATGAAAAACTAATAATAAATGCATATCGCAAGTTTGCTGATTCTTTTTATAATATGCATCGGATCTAATAAATTAACTCGAATTAAAAAAAGACCGTCGGAAAGAAGAGGAGGAGGAGGAGGAGGAGGAGGAGAAGAAGGATGAAGAAAATAAGGTTCGAGTCAAGGTCCTCCCCTCTTCTCCTCTCCTCACCGTCCTAGCCCACTACCCCACCTTACCTCATCTCATCCCTCCGCTTCGTCTATCCACGTATCATGCGCGTTGGGTCCTGAAGTCAATTAATCTAATGGATCTATCCTCATACTTGATGGTACCACGTTCCTCCTTTCTCCCCTTCCCTTCCCTTATCCCCAACCTCACTTAGTTATTCGTGACTCTTGCTTGTGAACCACAAGAGACGCGTCTCTTAAACGCGTTCGTTGCACAACGAATGCATCTAGGCGCGGTTTGTTCCGTTTAATTTCTATTCAGGCGGTGGCATTCGAAGCAGCAACGGCAACGGCAACAGCAACGGCAGTCGTCCAGGCAACAAACAAGCGCGCACGCGCACACCTTTTGTTACCTCTTTGCTTTACTAGAGAGAAAGAGACGAAGAGAACATTTTACGTGACTAGCATACGCACGTTTCGCGAATAAAGATAACCCACCCACAGGCAAAACTAAAATGAGAAGGAAGAAGAGAAGAGGTTTTAGTCAACGGCGACTATCAATCGCGATTCGTGTCTCATCCTTTTAACTATTTTTTCGGAGCTTTTTTGTTGAGTTAAGCGCACTTCTTTTTCTTTTCACTCTTTCTTTTCTTCTTTTTCTTTCCTTTTTTTTTTTCTTTTCTTCCAACTACTCATTTGTAAATTATTCGAGTAGGAAAACAAAGATATCGTACAAAGCGCATTTTTCCATTCACAACCTGTCGTTCAGATATAAATCGAGAGGAAATTTATGACATATATCACTTTACGAAAGTCATCTTGAGAATGTTGATTGATTGATTAATCTTTTTCGTCATTTATATACAGTCATTATATACATATAGAAAGAGAGAGAGAGAGAGAGAGAGAGAGAGAGAGAGAGAGAGAGAGAGAGAGAGAGAAACATGCTCATATGTCTATACATTCGTTTACCAAATTCACGATGTAGATATTTATGTACACAAATGAATATATTCATATATACATACATCCATGTAGATATAATATAAGCGTCTAGTAGCAAGAGAGGAACAGAGATGGATATAGGCAAGAAGTATAAAGAAAAAGAAGAAAAGAGAGAGAGAGAGAGAGGGCCAGTCAATAAACACGCGTATCCATACATATATTATATTTATGCGTGTACATCTGTACACACACGCACATATATATATATATATATATATATATATATTTATATGTATACATACGTATTTACGTATATATATGGGAAACGCGTATCGTTGTTAAGATTCAGTAACGAAGAGAAGCTCGCTTAGCTAGAATCGTGCTGTGCTATGTTGTGCTGTGCTGCGCTGTGCTGTGCTGTGTTGTGCTGTACTGTGCTGTGCTGTGCTGTGTTCGTCGTTTGCGTGTCCCTGTCGAGCTCTCGAGCTCTCTCGAGGAGTGAGCCACGGTTACTCAGCAAACGACGAGTTGAGTTCAGTTAGCACGAGGCCCGCGATCGAGCAACACAACAGAGCTCTCTAGCTCTTTCACGCGCGCGCGCGCACACTCTAAACACCACCACGGATTTTCTCTTCGATCATTTCGATCTCCTCGGAATTATATACAACATATACTATACACGTATTCACATTAGTTCCTGAAACATTTGTGGTTTCTCTCTCTCTCTCTCTCTCTCTTTCTCTCACTCACTCACTCTCTCTTTTTTCTTTCTCGCGAGTGTTGTTGTCCTCACTAGTGCTCACTAGACCCTAGCGATATATCGATCGGTACATTGATTGATAAACTGGTACGACGAATATCTATTTTTGATTATATTCTTTTTTTTTTCTTTATGAAATATTTGTGCTTTCATTCTTTCTCTCTCTCTCTCTCTCTCTCTCTCTCTTTTTTCTTTTCCGTAAGTCTTATTGTCCTTTTAATTCTCACTAGATTCTAGCGATATATCGATCGATACATTGATCGATAAACTGATACGACGAATATCTATTTTTGATTATATTCTTTTTTTTTTATTTTCTTTTTTTTTATTTTTTTTTTTATTTTTTTTTTTTTTTTGTTGTTATTTATTTTATTTTCTTGTCAAACGTGTTACGTTATTAAATTATCGTTTTCATACTTTTATCTTTTATGTCTACGGGATGTTGATGTCATCATTTTTCTTCCTTTTGGAATTGTGCCGATATAGAGGAAGCCGTTGATCAACATTCTTTAATCTTCTTTTTTGCTCATTCTATTTGTCGTCCTTTATTTCGAAATTTCATTTCGAGTTAACCAATGTTCAAGATATAACTCGTCCTACTGGGAATGCTTGTGTGTAAGGAAAAAAAATTAAATTATCGCATGGCAATGTTATAACATCGCTCACAAAGGAAATACAACATTCGTGATGACGATGATTAAAAAAAAAAAAAAAAAAAGGAAAAAAGAAAAAGAAAAAAGAGAAAAAAAGAAAAAGAAACAAGATTGAAGATAAAGAAGCTATGATAATTACCTTTTTGCTTAAATGATCTATTATTATTATTATTATTATTATCAAAAAAAAAAAAAAAAAAAAAAAAAAAAAAAAGAGAAAAAAAAAAAAAGAACGAATGGATGTATCGAGCAGAAAATTTCCAACTCCTTTGTCGTGTTGCAATATCTGGCAAACAAATGAGGGCTGGAGGGGGGAGGGGGAATGCCGCGAGAGTTGGGCGGGGGAGGTGTAGAGGCACGAAAAAAAAAAAAAAAAAAAGAAGAAAAGAATAGGAGTGTTTTCAATTTAAACAGGATCTATCATGTGTAAATTTCGCGGATGAAATACTTGTCATCGCGCGAGATGTTTTATCGAATAAAACCAATTGAAATGTTTTGTTTGGGAGAGAAATAAAAAAAGAAGCAGAAAGAGAGAAAAAACAAAGAAAAGAAAAAGAGGATAAAAGACAGAAAGAAAAGAAAAGAAAAGAAAAGAAGATGAAATAAAATAATTGCAATTGACGTGGGCTTTGGTCAATTTGTTTTTAATAAACTTTTAATATATTATAACTGCTTTGAATCGATGCACGTTGTACTTAGGTAGAAACATACGGACGATTAATAGCGCCGTTATTGCGCTCGATGATCATCCTTGATTCGACTTTAGAATATTCATCGACTTAGCGTCCGGTCTTGAGGTCTCACGCACGTATTTAACGGCAAAAGATGTCGCGAAAATCTAATTTGTCTGACTAACTGACTGACTGACTGACTGACTGACTGACTGATAATTCATAGTCTGTTTCTGACTTGCAATTCGATCAATTTTAACGATTGAAAGACAGAGAGAGAGAGAGAGAGAGAGAGAGAGAGAGAGAGAGAGAGAGAGAGAGAGAGAGAGAGAGAGAGAGAGAGAGGTGTCGTAAGCATTCGCAAGCGTGACGAGCCTTAATATTCATTCAATATACAGGGTGATCTATATAACATGATCGCCTTTGATTATTCTGCGTTAAAAAAGAAAGAAAAATAAAAAAGTAGGGAGCAGAGAGACAGAGAAATGAAAGATAATTTAATCCCAAAAAGAACAGAAAATTTTCTAACAATTTCTATTTGATAGTTCTTTACAAATAGTTCACCCTATATATCACGATGTTTTTACATTAAGGACGACCTTTGTCAAGCCACTCAGAAACATCCTTGATTTCAGTTAATTCTTTTTTTCTTTTTCTTCTTCTTCTGTTTTCATTTTCTTTTCTCTTATTTATTTATTTATTTATTTTTTTATTTATTTGTTTATTTTTTTTTCGCATTTGAAAATTTCTGTCGTGTTCTCGTGCAACAGGTTAAATGGCGAGAGACTCTTGGAATACTATTAAGATTATTAGGCGGCGCGTTGTAGCTGTTATCAAGTCGCGTAAAACAAAATTTATGACATCTAGGAGTCGAGACACGGATTTACCTCAGAGAGAAGTAAATTGTTACTGACTATGAGAGAACTGAAAAATGTGGTCTTTTGCGCCTTACACATTTGTTCTTTTCTTTTTCTTCCTTTTTTTTTTTTATTTCTTTTTTCTCTCTTTTTATATGCGGTCTACAAAAAAAAAAAAAAAAAAAGAAAAAAAAAAAATGATACTCCTCATTACGCGTACACTCTTTTTTTTCTTATCTTTTCTCATTATTTCTTTTTTATTTTTTCTTTTTTCTTTTTTTATTTTTTTTATTTTTTCTTTTTTATTTTTTTTATTTTTTCTTTTTTATTTTTCTCTTCGTTTGTACGTGTGCGTGCGTAGAAATATTTCATGAAAATGATGATACGTATATTGGATTGAAAAAGAAAACGCGGGTAATTTGAATTCGAATGAGCACAATGTGCATTATTATTCTAACAAAGCTGTAACGAAGAGACAGACTCCGCGTTTACATTGAAGTCATTAAATATCACTAACAAAGACGCGTAGTCCTCCCACTCGCAAAACGTGTATATGTGTTTGTGTATATATATATATATATATATATATATATATATACACAAATATACATACACGTATAACACACGTACAGAGAGGGAGGGAAGGAGAGAGGGTGAGTGGGAGGGAAGAAGAGAAATATGATGAGAGAAGAGTGTAAAGTTACGAGAGCGTTTGAACGGCGCGTGACAGTTGTCGTTGTACAATCCTCGTTTATACTTGAGCTTCTAGAACGGAGTCTAAGGTTACGTGTTTCCATCGGAGTATCGGAGAACCACCGCTAATTCGTTTAACTTAACGACATTAGGGAGAGAGAGAGAGAGAGAGAAACACCCTTACGAATCTTTGTAGCATTGCTCGTGAGTGAAATTTCTGTCGCGAACATTAGCATTTTTTTTCTCTCTTTTTCTCTTCCCCTTTTTTTTCTTTTTGCTTCCCTTACGACGAAGAGAAAACATAATTAAAAAAAAAAAATATATATATATATATATATATATCAACGACAGGTCGACTTCAAACGTGTGTATTGGTGGTTTGTTTCTGTCTTTTTATATATATATATATATATGTATATACTCATTGTCTTTTTATACGTAACATCCTGATTATTGTGAATACTTAACGAAGTGTAAACTCGGTGAGTGAGGAGAAGTGTATTACATTTACATGACTTACACAAGTATATTAATATTTCGTTATGTTATAAAGAAGAAGATAACTAATGTTCAATGTCAATTGTAAACTTTAGAACGATTAAGGTCGAAAAAAATTTTATAGAAAGTTCATCGCAGATCATTCCGTTTAACTCACGGAGATAATATCGTTGTGTCGTTATATTATCGTTCATTATTATCATCTGACTATTTATAATGACCTCGGATGATGACACCTTGGAAAGCAATACGATGCAAAAATATTTATGATACGTTTAATTCGCGTCCAGTATGGAAGAGGGAGAGAGAGATATCGTCTCCCTTCGCTCGACCAAGCCGAATTGCAAATAATTGATAATTACCGTTCTTGTTGGGAGCGGATGTGCTCCAGATTCTATCTCTATCTATCTATCTATCTATCTATCTATCTATCTATTTCTAACTCTATCTATCTCTTGGAAGCTGCATGGCAGCACGTCCCCGTCGTCCTCGTCCTCGTGAAAGTCGATCGCACGCACACCATGTGTGCTTGCGGTTTAATATTTCGCGGTTTACGTGGTACAACAAGCGGGCAACCAACGAACGTAAACGACGACGTCGTCGTCTTTGTCATTGTTCGATTTCATTGCACTAAGAAGACGAAAACGCGTTAATAAAGAAAATCCATTAAGAGGAACGGTTTGGGAAAGTCGACATTTTCTTTGTATTACGTGGCAAGACAGAAATGAATTTTTGGCGCTGTCTCATACGACAATTGGTTCTCTCGTTGGACTCGTTAAAGAGGAGAAAAGAAAAGAAAAGAAAAGAAAAGAAAAGAAAATAAACGAAATCGAAAGCGTCATCTTTCTTGTTTACGTTTCTCTTTACATTTTCCTTTTTTTCTTTTTTATTCTCTCTCTCTCTCTCTTTTTCATTTTATTTCATTTGTTAGTTATTTTTCTTTTATTTTTCGTACTTTAAAATCGAAAATCAAATGTTTCTCGTAGGATTGTCGAGTATCCAGAAATTTTTTTATATCCGCTACAAACCTCAAACGCGAGAATGAAAGACTTCTTTCATTCTTTCTTTCTTTCTTTCTTTTTTTTTTTTTTTTTTTTCTTTCTTCCTTCCTTACTTCTTTTCTACTTCTTCCCACGGATTGATTCTCGCGTGGGTAGAGTGCATCGCACGAGAGACGACGAAGGAGATATGCACCACCGAGCTCCGTTCAAGGAGAGCTAGCTAGCTAGTCGGCACACAGCGCGTTCGCTCACGCACATACATACCTTCCTCGTTTCCTTCCTTCAATCCTTTAAAAGTGCCTTTGGGATATCTACCTACTCGTTTGCGAGTTAACGTCCGTTTCACTTCGTTCCGAACGATATTTTTCTTTCCTCCTTTACCCTTCCCCTCTCCTTCAACAACCCCTTTCAAAATTCTTTCACGAAATATTTCTTTCCCCAGTCGACCAGAGAGAAAAATTACATTAAATATCAATTTTATCAATCGAGACATGACGCGTCATCATGTAACTAATAATAATAGCAATATTAATAACAATAATAATAATAATAATAATAATAATAATAATAATAATAATAATAATAATGATGATGATGATTATGATGATGACGAAGATGATGATAATGATAATGATAATAATAATTGAAAGATGAAATGAATTTTACGATCGATAATATTGAAAATAATACCTAATGATCAATTAATCGTTGCGTACAAACTTATAGATCATTGATGCGTAATACGATAAGAAAAATAATCCCGGTAATATAATTCGTTTGTTATCAGTTAGTTTTAATACGAGCTTACCGATTATTATCATATTACTTTGCAAGAAATTTTCATTCTATCGTACGTTGATATTTTACTCTTGGAATAATAATATTAATAATAGATTAATAGAAATCGTTTACTTCGTTCGGATAAATAGATCGTTGGATCACTATAAAGAGCAATAGGTTGAAAGTTCGTCTTGTATAAAGTCTATCATGATTATTTCTTTATGCGCGTCATCGGTCTATTTAATGACGTCAGGCAAATCCATTCCTTTTGTTTCACTTAGAAAATTCCATTGTACGATAGAAAAGGTGGACGACGATCTATGATTTTTCCGAATATCGAACGATGACGTAAATATATATATATATATATATATATATGCACATATACACACACACACACACATATATATATGCACGTGTCTCATTCCCGTTACGCGAACTCAATCGTAGTCCAAACTTGCACATACGTCGTCGTTTTATTGTCGTCGTTTACATATTTGTTTGCGCGTAGCCAAGAATTTCCATTTCCTCGCCTGGAAACTTTTGTTATCGCGATAGAAATTTTTTATGTTTCTTTCTTCTTCTTTTTTTTTTTTTTTTTTTTTTTTTTTTTTTTTTTTTTTTATTTCTTTTATTTATTTATCTTTATCTTTTTTTATTTTGTTTTTAATATTTCTCTTTCAATTTTTTATGTATTTAAATTTTCTTTAATGAGAAATCGATCATGAATAGATATGTACGGGGAAATTACGTTTCGCTAGTTCGAGTAAATAAGTAAACGAATGGCAGCAACTATATTTCCGCAAATATGGCCGACTCACGAAAGGCACGCAAAAATTATTTTCGATAGGATTTTATCGATCGAGTAACTTTTACGTCTAATGCGCTCGACACGAATATATATATATATAAACGAACATAACCCTTATTACATAGATATTACATACTTACATATACATTAATATTTGTGTGTGTATGTGTGTGCCATAAAGAGATCTATATCGTATAGATAGATTCGATCGTAGGACGTGTAACAAATAACCAGAGTGTTATTTAAACACCCATAATCGTGCATAGATTCGCATGGATGATGGTGAAGTATGACGTCATATCGGTGATAGTTTCAGATGGTCGAGCATACATTCCACGCTAATCGCGCTGCTTAAAGGAAAGCACAATCCCACACATTCTCTTCATTTCTTTCTATATTCTCATTATATATATAAATTATTATTATTATTATATATACGTATGTGTAATATAATCTAGAATCGAATATTGTAAGAAGTTAATTTTCTCTTTTGATTACTTTGATTTTTCGTCATTCTTCACGAGCAAAAGAAAGAAATAAAGAGAGAGAGAGAGAGAGAGAGAGAGAGAGAGAGAGAGAGAGAGAGAGAGAGAGAGAGAGAGAGAGAGAGTGAGAGAGCGGAGGAAGGGGTGGGGCAGAGGAGAGGTATATCGAGTGCGCTGACCTGCGTTACCAAGTCGATGTCTATCGTAATTCTTTGACGCATTGAAAAGTGCGCATGCCTGGCACTTAAACAAAAATTCATACATTATAATTTTTCATTTAGTTAAATCAATTATGTAAAAAAGAGAAAATAAAAGGAAAATAAAAAAGAAAAACCAAAAGAAAAAGACAAAAGAGAGAGAGAAAGAGAGAGGAGGGAGGGAGGGGATGAGGTGAAGGAAGGAGGAAGAGAGTAAATTAGAGGGGCTAATTATTATAAACATAATA
>NC_062192.1:885000-912500 GCF_912470025.1 Vespa velutina
AAGGAAGGACAATTCTTTTATTATTATTATTATTATTATTATTATTATTATTATTATTATTATTTCTTTTTTTTTCCTTTCTTTCCTCTCTTGCGTTAAGTTTTTCTATCCTGATTTTTTTTTTTTTTTTTTTTTTCTTTTTTTCTCTCTTTTAATAATAAACGCAATCTTTTCCGTCGTTCTCACGAAAATGCTCCTATATCTTCGATCTTGTCATTAGATTTATAATGTACGTTATATGTTGCGTGATATAATAATATATATTTTTTATCTAATACCGCAAGTTTGTACGCATTCGCAATGAAACTTTGAAAATTTATTTACCCGTAGAAAAATTTACTCTAACAAAATTCTCCGCTCGCAAGAATCGATATGAGATTTTCAGTCCTTCTTTCTTTTGACATTTTTTTTTTTTTTTTTTTTTTTTCTCTCTTTTTCCTTTAATTTTTTTCAACACCCTCGAGAAGAAAATTCGAGGTGGAAATTCTATTGCCATCGCGCATCTAACGCCCCAGATCGTTGTGTTCTATGATCGTGAACTCGTTTAATGGATACGCCAACGTGTCGTGAATCGTAAAAGATTAAAGTACAAGCGATTATGTGCGCACTGTGAAGTGGCGATATGGTGTTGCGGTGCAGAATCGCGACCTCGGTGCATATGATTTCATTCGCAATGGATTTGAGTGGAAGGAACGAGGTCAACCAGATACGCGAAGGTATTTTCACGTGTACAGGATTATTCGCCGTACTCGAATTCGAAAGTACATACATAAGCGTATTAATTACGTATCTACATTCGAACAATCTCACATTCGAATTTTATCGTTTATAACCGTAGCCGTACCCCAAAATTAAATAACGTTATCTCATTCCGAAGAAAAAGAAATAAAAAAATACAAAAAATACGAAAAACATAAAAAAAAAAAAAAGAAGAAAGAAAAAGAAAAAAGAAAATATTTTCTTTTCTCTCTTTTTTCCTTCGTTCCTTTTTTTCTTTTTTCATGGCATAATCATAGTGAACCTATAATGATCATGTAAGAACATAAATGAAACGTGATTTTAAAAATTCAGCGACAGTAATTTATTCGAAAGTTTCTAATGCACCTTTATGATATAATAACGGATAAACGAAAAAGTCATTATGGTCGATGACCCGATCGAAAATAGTTGGAAAATAGTTTGAGAAAGTTGTAACTTGTATATATATGTATGCGTGCATACATGCATGCATGTATGTATGTATAAGAGAAAAATCAATCTAGGCTGATTACGTTTTATATATATTTCATATTTCGTCCTTGTTTTCTTACGAGGTTACGTTGTCGTATTAAAATTACAAAACTGATGAATAATATTACAGAAAAATATTCAATCGAAGTATTAGAGTTAGATCATTTGATCGTTGGCCATTAAAAAGAGTTTCACAAGCACTCTTACTAACTTTCAGGAAAACAAACCGTAAAGCGTCAGCTTCTAATTAAAAGAGTGTAAATTAACTCGTCAAATAATCGTTCAGCAACGAAATGCCTTCTCTTTATTTGTTTCTTTTTTTTCCTGTATTTTCTCTCTCTCTCTCCCTCTCTCCCTGTGTGTGTGTGTGTGTGTGTGTTTATTTTTGTGTGCGTCGGCCCGTTATTTTCTAACGTTCCCCTAAAAGTGTTGAGGAGAAAAGTTTAAAGTTATTTGGGTTGAGATAACTATGGAAGGTGTGTACCTTTCATGTACGTATGTGTGTTTGTAAAGGAAATTACACAACACACACATGTATTTATATATATATATATGTATATATAAAACATACTCATACGTATGTAGATTCGTGTATGCATATATGTCTCGATAAGTGAAAAACAAAAATAGGTGTGGCATTTGAGGAGAAGTTTTCTCGTGTAAGTCTTTCAAAAGAACGAAGAGGAAAAAAATTCTGAAAGAAAGTAAAAAAAAAAAAAAAAGGAATTTCTTTTTCTCTCTTTTGAAATTATTTTCGTACAACAATTATTTCTAGTTGACGATCGATAATGTTTCCCTACAATTAATTACATGGATAGTGAAAACAAATGTCTATCTAGAGAGAGAGTTTTATCGAACTGTGTCGCAGGGACAGGTATTATCCACTTATCGCAGATTATTAAAGTTATTTTTAATCATTCGTGGAATCACTCGATCGCCAGTCCCCCATCGCATTCAAGCAAACACAGATTTATGTTTATATAGGATATATAAACAAACGCCGACGTATAATCATCGTAGTATGATCGATGGAGAAAAAGCGACTTTAGAAAATTTGTCTTTTGTATGAGAAAAACAAAGAAAGAGAGAGAGAGAGAGAGAGAGAGAGAGAGAGAGAAATAAAAAAAAAATATATGTTTACCCCAAATAACGGAACAAAATACAAATTTTTCGTGGAAACGTTAGCCAAAGAATTTCTTTTTTTTCTTTTTTTCCTTATATTTTTCAAATTTTCCAAATGCAATCTCGGTTAAATTAATTTATTTTTCTTCTCTACTTCTCTCTCCTCTCCTCTCCTCTTTTCTCTCTCTCTCTCTCTCTCTCTCTCTCTCTCTCTCTCTCTCTCTCTCTCTCTCTTTTTCTTTTTCGCAAGATCGCGTGCTCGTTATAATTCTCGCTTCTGCACTGGCGCAAACAAGATCGATTTCCGACCTTTTAGCTATTGTCGAGTCTCATTTTTATCGTTGATGAATATCAAAGCTCACGCCATTTGTTGGAAAATCTATTCCTTTATCCTGGCCTATTGTTCTCTCTCTCTCTTTCTCTCTCTCTCTGTCTTTCTCTTCTTTTTTTTTTTTGTCATACATTTTGAAAAATCCGGAAAGTTATAAAAAAAAAAAAGAAAAATATAATCAACAAACTATTATTGTTCTAATCGACGATACTAAATGTTCTAGAAAATGAAGACATTAAGTCTCAAGCGTATATGATCAAGATTAACAAATCCGATCCTTAACTAATGGACAATAGTGCAAAGTACATAGAGCAAAGATTTATCAGAAAATTTATCGTTTACTTAATGGTCTAAGAAATATTGCATTCCGCAAATACCTTTTCTTCGGCATTAACTATAACAACGGTCAAATATACTTTAAACGATTCACTTCCGTGATATAACCATCAGGGGTCTATCTCTCTGGGAGGGGGAGCATGGCAAAAGCAACAACTCGCTTGGATACGGAACATTGGTTGAGAATTTTATCGAGGCCATTTTCATTTAATATTTTTAACTCTCTTCCTCCTACCATACTTTCTTTCTTGTTTTATTTTTTTTTTTTTTTGCACGACGACGAATATTGCACGAAAATGTTTTCTTCTTTTTCCTTGTAGAAAAAAAAAAAAAAAAAAAAAAAAAAAAAAAAATTATTAAAACCAACGTCCTCACAGTAAATACGTTTCGGTAAGGAAAAATATAAAATTAACGTAAAATTGAGAGTGCTTGATTTTTCTTTTTCGTCTTCTTTGTTCTTCTTTTTCTTTTTTTTTTTTTTTTTCGACGGTAGAACTTGACGTCGTTAAATAATATTACTTTTTTTTCCTTTGTCTTCTTTAATACTTTACTACACGGATATCAGGATGTACTATAACGCGTTCCGCATATTAAATGCATTCGTGAAACTATTTTACTTTGTATCCCTTCTCTCCTACGCCAATGTGTCGGCGTAACGGAAAAAAAAAGCAATATGGCCGAAGCCATTCATTAAAAACGACCAAGATTTATAATCCGAAGTGAAATTACTCGCCGTACCAGTTTGGAGAATGATCGAACGATAATAGTGAGATTCGCAAAAATTTCTAATACGTCGCCATGAATGCGTATATATATATATATATATATACACACACACGCACACATATCTCATAATTTAAATACTTTCTCGATCGTGGCTTTTCGATAAGCTTGCCGGAAATACTAGAGCAATGGCGTAACCATTGGAACCTATTTTTTTTTTTGTTTTTTTTTTTTTTTTGTTACAAAACCTTAAAACATTTAAATATATATATATATATATATATATATATATATATATATATATATATACATTATATTTCACAATGCTTTATCATTACGATAGCTTTTTTAATATTTATATCGCTTAACCGTACATTATTAAAATTATTATTTCAAAGTTGAAATATTCATTGTTTGAAATTTACGACTACGCCATTGGCGTAGATACGAAATTCGTGCATAACAACATGATGATGAGGAGTAATGGTAGTTGCATTGCGGAATGAATATGTTCGTTTAACAAGGGAGAAAATATTATTATTCGTTATCGATTTTCTTTCTATGAGTAGAAGGGCGATGGGAAAAGGGGGAGAGGGAGGGGTAGGGGGAAGGTTCTCTCACACGCACGTTTATGTACGTTCGTAAATGAATAAGTATACGTGAATGCGTGCATGGTTGCGTGAGTAAGCGTGTATCTTCTGTAAAATACGGTTCATTCGGTTTGCAAAGGCAATATTATAAAAGTTCGCGCAAACGACCGCTGCTTTCTAGGCAAAACCGGCTCCAACCGGTAAGCCAATACGACAGTGTCGATGCATCGATCTCACAATCACTTTCAGGGCTATTTTCTACATACACTTTCGTGCATATCGGGTAATTGTTAAGTTACAAAATCAAATTCAATATCTATCGAGCACTTATCATTTTCTTTTTTCTTCTTTTCTTTTTTCCTTTTTTTTCAATCTACTATACCGATAAATGGTAATCAAGCAATTGATCATTGCAACTTTTTCTTTTTTTTTTTTTTTTTTACTTTTTTTTTTTTGTCTTTTTGTCTTTTTAGGGGGCTCAAAAGTTCCTGGATAAACTCGATAAATCAATTACACTTTTTCCAGACGTTTTAGATTAACTGTTTTTCTTTGTTTTTTCTTTTATTTTTTTTTTTTTTTTTTTTTTTTTTTTTTTTTTTTTGTCCGGATTGTTAAACTATAAGGGGCAGTTTGTAAGATTACACGATTAAACTATTAGCGCCGTAAAGAAGTCTCGAAAAGTAGTAATTGATTTTTAAGATTGCCTAAGAACTTTCGGCCCATCTAGAAACTTTTGTTCCTTCCTTCTACCTCCCCCTTTCCCTTGTAGTAATTAAAATATCGACACTAGACTCGTTAGCAAGATTAAATCTTTTTCATTCGTTCTCCTCTTTTTTCCTTCTTCTTCTCTTCGTTTTCGTTTTTTTTTCTTTTTTTTTTTCTTTTTTTTTTTTCTTTTTTTTCTTCTTTTTTTTTCCCCCCCTCTTCGTAACACTTCGATGGGATTTATTTTCGTTGTTAAATCGCCGTCGATTTCGAGGCACGATATAACTGAGTTTCTCGATATTTCATTCCTTCGTCGAACGTTTCCGTTATCCATTAAAAAAGGGAAAAATTCCCTCGTCTCACTTTCGCTCTCGTAAAATCCATTTACCAGTCGATATATCAAAGGGAATTTTATCGCGATAATTTTCTAGCAAAAATTAGAGATTTTTGTTGGGGAGAAAAAAGGGAGAAAGAAAAAGAAATAAAATAAAACGAAACGAATAATAACAACAATGGTATAGTCTCATCGTTAAACCACAATTACCGTATCTTTTCTAAATCGTATTTTGTGTAATCTTTGCATACGTGTGTGTATGTTTGCGATGGTATTTTTTGATTCGTTTATTTTACGTTCAATCGTAAAATATTTAATCGAAATCAATGGGATCAAACATTTTCATTGCTTTTTTTTTTTTTTTTTTTTTTTTTTTTTTAAGAGAGAAAAAAAACAACAAAATTCCGATCCCTATTCGTTGTAAACGTCGAAGCAGAATAAAATAAGATTTTGACGATCCCAAGAGGAAAAGAGAATTTCTTCAATCTTCTCATTTTCTCATTACTCTATCAAGGCGATCAAGCGGGATAGAGAATCAACTTTGTTGGGCTCCTCCTCTCGTCTCAGGAAACCGGTTTCTCGTAAATATACTCGAACGTGCAATTAATTATTGCGCTGGTCGAGTGGAATCTAAGTAATAGTAGCTGTAGTAGAGTAGTGGTAATTGTAGTAGTATGACGGTGGGTAGTGGTAGTAGTATTACATAGTAATCCGAGGAGAGGTATCTTTGAGATTGTAAGAAGTTCCGGTGGTTCGCTCTCAACGTTTATTCTTGATCGTGATTTCTTTAATATATCGACCTCTCCTTCTTCTAAAAGTCAAGGAATCTCGATTCGTAATAAAAGAATCAATCGACTTCTTTTTCTTCTTTGTATTTATTCGATCGAAAAATAATATACAGCTAGTCGAAAGTGCTAAAATAATTTTTAAAATCGATTACTTTTTTCCAAAACGTTTTGGGTTTTCTCCTTTTTTCTTCTCTCTCTCTCTCTCTCTCTCTCTCTCTCTCTCTCTCTTTCTCTCTCTCTCTTTTAGAGATTGTAAAAAAAAATTTCCAACGTAGAAAAAAAGATCCCTATTTCCTTGTAGTTTTATAATCCTCACCGAAAACAAAAGGAGAAAATAAGATATTAATCGAAAAAGTCAGGAGAAGAAGGAGATCGTTAAAATTGTCTCTAAGAGAAATTTAGTTTCTTAAACTCTGTAGATCAATTAATGTCAGAAAGGGAGGAGGGGAAGAAAAAAAGAAAAAAGAAATATTTTCCTTAACGCGTAGAAATAAATTATTAGAACATTCTGTTATGATATATGTTGTCTGACAAGTTTTATAGATCTTTCGTCGCCAATGAAAATCCTTCGGCAAACACACACGTGAACGCGTATAATTTTCAAGACGTTAGGCGCCTACAGGAGCGAAGACAGGTAGAGTCATCCAGACTATTTTTGTCAATGCGTCGTCGTTAAACAAGATTGTTTTATTATACTGCAAGAGATGGAGAATGAACGTACGTTTGTGTATATAAGCACGTGACCGAGAGATGAAATCAAACAAACACCAAATGAAAATTTACTCTCTTAATGTATGTATAACCGGCGTTAGTTTCGTTTCGTTTCGTTTCGTATAATTTCATATACCGAGATACGAGGAGTTTTTGAAATATTTTCAATGATCGACGGATATTATATTATACATTTTCTCGGGCGCGATTAATCGTCAAAATTTTACGAGCCAATACAACATATATATATATATATATATGTATGTATATATATGTAACTCATGTAACCACAAGAATGAGCCTTCGTGTATTTGGAAAATAGGTTAAAATCGTACACACATGAAAGACTATGGTACATACATCGCATCGCATATCACACGTATATAATATATATACACCTATATATATGTATATATATATATATATATATATATACACATATATATATATGTATACTTGTGCTACTTATATTGTTGAACCATATTTACGATCAATAAATCCGTCATCGTGTCACGTGCGAACGGCAAGTGGTGGACGACGACGCCTTCGAATCCCATAGTCTCTCAAACAATTTTATTTTAAATTTTCAAATATCCTTGACTTTTACGGATCTAACGTTGAATTTATAAAAACGTCCGATGAAACTTTGTCATTGATATGAATGACCCATTAAATTTTAGAATATTGTATATCGCCCGAGGTGTATTTACGTAACGCAGGCAAAACATGAATAACATTTCGCATATAAGATTTTCTAATCGAAATCTTCCATAGTTTTTATTTGGCTTTTTTTTTTCTTCTTTTTCTTTTCTTCTTTTTTTCTTTTTTTTTTAATCATAATTTTAGACCATCAAGAAAAACATCACAGATAGAGATCATTAATTCTTTATATAATCGATAATGATATCTGAATAATTTATTAGACATTATTAATAATCGTCTATGTGTGTGTGTGTATATATAAATAAATTGCTCACGTTTAAACAATCGAAAATGAAGAAAGTTTAAGGCAAGGGTGTTATTTTTAAGCAGATATTTTGGTTGAAATTAACCAAAGTGCTTACATCACCATTCAAGAAGAGATTGCACGAGTCGTAAAACTATAAAGGCTCTCGATAATGCTTTCTCGGTATTCCTGTGTTTATATGTACAGAAGAAGATGAAGATGATGAAGAAGAAGAAGAAAAAGAAGAAGAAGAAGAAGAAGAAATATGTACACCTTCCGTTCTCTCGTATTATCAGTAACAGCTGGTAGAGAGTGGAAATTTTCGACGCAATCCTCAAACCCCTCTCCATCCTGTCCCCTCTCATTTTTATTATTAATTATCTTACTCAAAGAATGTCTGCTCGAAATAGCTCTCAATATTTTTCTTTCTTTTTCTTTTGCTTCTTCTTTTTTTGCATATTTATCAGACGTCAACACGGACGAGACAAGGACGAGAAATATTATTTATCGGCTGTGTATAATAACATAAATAAAAGTTCCCAAACGAATCCCAAAAATTCCTAGGTGATATTTTTATAATCGTGTTTACTTTTTTTTTCCTGGACTTATTATCAGGCTTATATTTTTATTTATTTATTATTTTTTTCTTTTTTTCATTTCTTTTTCTTCAGACTGTTACAAGTCTAGGAACTTTTTTGTAATCTGAAAGAAAAGAAAAAAAAAAAAAAGAAAGAATTAATGTTAACAGATTTGGAAGAAAAATTGTGTATAATTGACTTTTAAAATCGCTTGAAAATGTTTCGCCCTATTTCTTATTAAAAAAGAAAAAAGAAGAAAAAAAAAAAAAAAGAAAATGGAAGAAGATTAGATATAATCTCCGTCGACAGTATCTTCTCTTGGCGTGTCTAAACTCTACTCTCTTTTGGGAGAAACGAAACACGTGAATCGACTGCGACAACGACGAAAGAGATACGGGGAAAAGGAGGTCTTTTAATGTCAAGAGGTCGAGTCTTATCATGTCGTAGAAAAGTTGCAACTTCATGAAAAAAAGAAAAGAAAAAAAAAACAAAAAAGAAAAAAGTCCTGCCCTCGGACATTTTTACTCCGAGATCTTATTTACGATTTGCCAAAATCTTACTTCACGTATTATTCTTTTTTTTCTTTCTTTCTTTCCTTTTCTTTTCTTTTCCTTCATTTTCTTTTATCGGATGCTGATTATGTAACTTTCTTCGTGCTTACGTACGCGATACATGATGAAGTTGGGTCAAAAAGGTTGGAATATATATTGTATGTATGTATATAGTATCAGAATAAATAGAAATCGAAGTGATATATAGTAGATTTATTCGGAAAAAAATTTCTAGAGTAAGCTGTGATTTCTTTATTCTCTCTCTCTCTCTCTCTCTATATATATATATATATATATATATGAATAGTGGACCCAATAAATATAATATAATTGTTGCTCAAAAAACAAGTTATGCCATGATGACAAATTAAGTAATTATCTTCGTTAAAAATACAATTGGAGTGTGACATAAACAACGAAGAAAAAAAATTACACTGATGTAAATACATATACACATACTTGATAACCTATTAATTGCTATCATATAGTAATATGACCTCTCTCTCTCTCTCTCTCTCTTTCTTTCTCTCTTGCTCGCTCGCTCCGTTCACTCGCTTACGATGTATCCTTTAAAAAGTCACGCCTAACAGACGATGGGAGACACCGTTAAGCTTGGCTATTAATAATCGAGCATCTCCAAGAGAGACAACGATATTTATCCCTTCCTCGTTGTACTTCGCATATCGTATAACAAAAAGGGCTCTCAACGTTGTAACGTGATACTCGTGTAACATCGAGTTCTTATGTTCAAGATGGCTTTTTAAGCTCCTTCTAATTATTGGTTCCTATCTCTATATCATCTCTATTGAACTCAAACATAATATAAATATAAATATAAATATATATATATTTTTTTTTTCAATTGTTATAATCTATGATTGTTTGATCATAATCAGATTTTATAAAAAGAATCAAACGGAGACGTTCATACGTAAATATATAATAAATCATTATTTTCTTATTTAAAAATTGACTATTTCAAATTTGCCGCGAGTTTTTATCGGCGACAGATTGATGCAAGCGGATGGTGCTGCCACCTGGTAACGTACAATATTGAAAGTAAACGAACCGCGTCGTCGTCGTCGTCCTCCAAGCGATCGGCGTTGTGTTGTTGTTGTACGCGAGTTAAAAGATTCCACGCTTTATTATCTTCTCTCGAAACCGAACTGAACTAGATAATCGTCCTGCCGTGAAAAACTCCTTCGACGTTGGCGCCTGAGAACGAGGAACGTAAAGAAAAGGATAGAACAGAAAAAAGATAGGAGAGCGAGAGAGGTAGGGAACTATAAAAGAAAAAAAAAAAAAAAAAAAAAAGGAAAGAAAAGAAAAAAGAAATTTTTACGTTAATTCTTTGTCGCTCAAAAAGAATCGATAATTATTGATGATCATACATTTAAGATCGTTCAATGTTATTATATTTGTGATATCATTTTTTTTTATTATTTTACTTTTTTTCTTTTATACACGTTATGTATATCGACTACGTGAATCAAAACGTACGTAGCCATCTTGTTGTCTTTTATGTTCAAACAACACGATTTCAATCAAGGAACAAATTTTATCGCTTCACATATTTACTCATCGTTTATTACGAAAATATGTTAATATGTATGTGTGTGTGTGTGTGTGTGTTCCATTGTCATTTTCATTAATGATTTGCTTATCGAAAAATATATGAAAGTAGAACGAAAGTACATATTTAAGAAAAGGATGGAACGATACTTTCTCTCTCTCTTTTTTTTTTTTTTTCTTTCCGTTTCTTCTTGTTCTCTCTTCGTCATAAAGTACTACGGTACTGGTGATTCATCATCGCTCATCGCAGTGTCACGCTCGCCAGGACACGATTTGTCGTGTAACATAACCTCTTTTCGTTTCGCTTCGTTTCGTTTCATTTCCGATTTGTCCTTTCGTGGTCACTTAACGATCGTCGTTTATCCTAAAGTTTTAGATTTTCTTAGTCCATTCTATTTTAGTTTTCTATTTGAAAAGATTCACCTTTGTGTCACGTGGCACTATTTACGGCAGTCTTTTTTCATCCGTTAATTGCTTCCTTTTCTTCTTCATTTCTTTTTCTTTCTTTTTCTATCTCTCCCATCAGTGTCGCCATATTCTTTTCCGGTTGAACGACGTTTTAAACGAAGGACCAGAATTTCCATCGAGCCGCTGACAAAGATAAAAGTCTCTTTCCTTTTTATTTCTTCAGTTGAGAAAACTCTTTCGCGTTGGGATTTTATTTTCTTCGTTTTTATTATTTTTTTTCTTTCTTTCTTTCTTTCTTTCTTTCTTTCTTTTCTTTCTTTATTTCTTTTTTTGTTTCTTTTTTTGTTTCGTTCCGTTTGATTTTAATCGACAAACCAAACAAAATCGATTCGTTTGACGTTCTAGAACCACGTTCGAGTCCATCGATCACGTTGAAGGACATTTCGTGTCTCGTACGAACTCAGATTACTCTCGAAGGTTACAAAAATGTTCCTTTTTTTTTTCTTTATTATTTTTTGCACCAATAGCATAATTGCATATTAATCGTCTTGCGACACCGAAAGCCAAGCAATAAGTTCTTGATCCTCTCTCTCTCTCTCTCTATATATATATATATCTCCCTTCCTTTCTTGACCCAATTAATCGATTCAAACGAAAAATAGAGTAAAGTGGAAGAATCGATTTCTCGAACGGTGTAACAGATTGAGCAGAATGATCAATTAAGATAGGAAAGGTATATTACATTGATCATTGTCGCTCTATCCATCTACTATCTATCTATCATATATCCTTATCTCTTACTATTCTAGTACCGACAATCATCGGTCTTTAATTCGTATGAGTTAATGCAAGCGTGTACGCTGTTGCATTTTTATGTAAATAAAAAACATATGTACATAAAGGTACATATATCCTATGTGTGTAAACGGATAGAAAAAGAAAAGAAACAAAAAAAAATTAGAAAAAAAAGAACACATAAAAAAGGATAAAAAAGAGAAGCAATTATCATTCATTCGATCGTCTTATCTCAATCGATCATTCTCGCTAAACCGTTAACTTCCACCAGATCGTTCTCCTTCGGTAACGACGGTTAATCAACCTCTAACGGATCTTGTTTTATCTACGAAGCAAACGGTACAAAATCCAAAGCTGTTCCATCTAAAGATTCAATTTTAATCCTTCGTCCGGGTGAGAAAGAGAGAGAGAGAGGGCTGACGTCATTTGTTAGGATGAGAAAGTTAAGATTGATTCTAGTAAAAGGTCTCTAGGGGAAAAAAAAGAAGCAAAACAAAGAAAGAGAGAAAAGTCCCTAGATGATATTAAAAGTCAATTACTTTTAGATAACCATTGTTAGGAGGTGAGAAAATTAAGATTAATTCGTAAAAGATTGACGAAGGAAAATAGAAGAGATGAACAAATAAAAGGGGATAAATTTGGAAGGTACTACTCTACTATGGGGTGTACTATCAAATGTCTCCCCACTGATTGATTTTAAAAATCAATTATTCATTTTCCTTTGTGATTGCATGTGTAGGGACTTTTGGTCCGCCCTTTAAAAAAAAAAACAAAAAAAAATCGATGAATCTTATAGGAGTAGGTCCGACTAATAGCGGAGAAAAAGAGAGAAAGATAGAAAAGAAAAGAATAGATAATTACACGTTGTTTGTTGAGTTAAACCCCGTGCTTTTTCTCTCTCTCTCTCTCTTTTTCTTTTTTCTTTAACGTACTCGATCGATTCCTCGAACGAAGGTCGCGATCATGGCAATCCGAGAAGCGCATGAGGCACATTTCGTGAGCGGCCGACTTTCCGAGTCGTTCGATTACTCCTTTTCACGAGTTACAAAAGGAGAAGGGAGGTGGTTCAGGTGAAAGAGAAGAAGGAAGGAGGTCCTTGAAGAGGGAGAATCGAACGAATAGGTATCCTCTTAACCTTCACAATTCTATATCTCTCTCTTTTTTCTCCTTTCATTCGATTACGATTTCTATTGTAGATAGTATCATAATCATATTGTATCCTAACCTCTAACTGTTATTATTATCTCCTTTCTTTTTAACAATCTATAATATTTTGAAATATTATTTCTTTATATTTCGTTCATCGTTCTTTTTAATCTTTTCGAACTTTCAATTTTTATTCGTCGTCAAGAGAACAATCTCTTCGAAAGTGTATACGTATCTGTGTGGGTGTGTGCGTAAAAATGTGCGCGCGTGTTATACGAGAGAAAGAGAGAAATTATGCTTACCTACTATACTAGTACAGTTGAGAAACGATACGTCTTCAGAGAGAAACTTTTTGAAAGAGCAACGTGCCACACTCTTCTTATGGCCTCCTTTTAACATTGTATTTCTTTTTAATATTTTAACTTTCATATTTAACTTGTTATACATACATATTTATGTATTCTACATAAGTTTCTCGCATGTCGGTAAACGATTCGAGCAATATTCTTACGTGCGATTCTGATATATTCGACTTGTTAAATTTTTTCTCTCTTTTTTCTCTCTTTTTTTTTTTTTTTTTAAGGTTAACATACATTATTACTATCATCATCATCATCATCATCATCATCATCATCATCATTATTATTAATATCAACGTGCGAGAGAAAGAGGGTAAGAGAATAAAAAAGAAAAGGAAGGGAAAAAAAACATTGATTAGCGATCTGATATATAAAAAAGAATAACGTTTAACGCGTGTAACCATCTTCCCGTGAAAGTATGTACATATTGTCTGAAGTAACGAGTAGTAAAGAACGAGATCGTACCTCGCATTCGTAATAACTCGGGAAAGATCGGAATCGTACGGAAAGATAATAAGTTATACATACGTACATATACACATATACTACCAACATCGAGGATATTCGAACGGAAAAAGAGGAGTCTATAACGTTCCTTACGATCGACCAACTCACAGACGCTTCATCGAGAAGTAACGACGACGACGCAAGAAGCCGGTGTGTTTGTGTGTGTGTGTGTGGTTGCGTAACACAAGCTGTAAGAAAGACGGTACAAAAATGTGTTCCCATCTCGCACGCGCGCGCGCGCGTGTGCGAAAAAGAATCATGTTTTCCGTATCTTTTTCTCTTTCTGTGTCTCTCTCTCTCTCTCTCTCTCTCTCTCTCTCTCTCTCTCTCTCTCTCTCTCTCTCTCTCTCCTTGTCGCGCGAACGCGCTCCGAGGACTGTTAAACAGGGACGAAGCAAAAAGTGGAATAGGAAATGCGACTATCCATCCATCCATTCTTTTATCCTACCGATGGATCCTAGTATTGTTGAAATTCAGTAGCGTATCCAATGTCCAAGGTTTCCCCGTGGCAAAGAAAAAAGAAAGGAAACATTCTTTTTTTAATTAATTAAAGAAGTAAATAAATAAAGAGAAAGAAACGTAAAAAACAAGAACCAAAAAAAAAAAAAAAAAAAGAAACAAACGTTTCTTTTAAATCGTTCATCTTTTTTCTTTCTTTTTCTCTCTTTTTTTTTCTTTTTCTCTCTTTTTTTTTTTTTTTTTTTTTACTGTGTTATCTTGTACGTGGAGAATATTAAAAAATTCGATCCCTTCGATGTAAAACGTATAGAGTTAAAATTGTCATTTGATAAATATGACGTAGAGGAATAGTTAACGAACGAGATTAGAAAGGGGAGTTTGATAATGGTTCATAATTTGTACGGCCCTGTCGCGTCGGCACTTGCACTTTGAGCCCGGCCTACGATAGGCGCGCTGGAATCGGCTTCGCCGGCTCGTGACTCACGGCTGTACACATCGCGAGCGAACGAGCGAGCGAACGAACGAACGAACGAACGAACGAACGAAAGAACGAACGAACGAACGAACGAGCGAGCAAGCAAGCAAGCAAGTAAGCGAGCAAGCAAGCAAGCAAGCAAGAGAAGCCGAGGCTTTCGCTGCAGCCGCCAGCCGCTGGGCGACGAGCGAACAGTGTTTCCTAGTGTGTCGTTCTTGTCTTACGTTGTTACATCGTCATCGTCGTCGTCGCCGTCGTCATCGTCGTTGTGTCGTCGTCTCTAGTGTACCAGAACAGAGGTACAGCGCAAGCATAATCACGCACAGTACCGATCACCTTTCCTGCCAATCTTGTACAATCAAATCTCCAAGGCTCAGACGGTTTCGTGAACTTAACGAGACAGCAGTTATGAAAGAATGAGAGATATATAGAGATAGATAGATAGAGAGAGAGAGAGAGAGAGAAAGAGAAAAAATATATATACATATACATATATATATATGTATATATATATATATATATATCAATATCGTGTATTATTACGATCGTTTACAGTCGATTATTCGTAATAGTGTGGCAATTTATGTGAAATCAGTATTGATCAGTGTAATACGCGCGCGAGACATGGCTATCCTATGTGTGTATGTATATATATATATATATATATGTTAATATATTTATATATATATATATACGCGCGTGTGTGTGTGTGTGTATATACATATATGTGTGTATTTTCAAGAAATATTTATATTACTCGTTTAATCGTACAATCGATCATCGTTTGAATTTTCGCGCCATCTTGTTTTCTCTCCATGCATGCATGTATACATACATACATACGCGTATATACACAGTTACATACATGTTTATATTTTCAAGGACATTTTCTATCTATCAATTTTATTAGAGAAAAATCGAGTTGAAATATTTTCTCATATTTTTTTTTCTTCTCTCCTTGTGTGTGTGTGTGTATGTGTGTGTGTCCTGTGATGTCCGTGCATATGCATCTCTCAGTGAAGATAGAACAGTGTAGTAGTTACGTTTGTCAAAGGTGGTGCTGCTTCGTCCGTGTTGTGTCGATGAAAATTTCACGTGGTAAATCAATCTTTCTCTCTCTCTCTCTCTCTCTCTCTCTCTCTCTCTCTCTTTCTCTCTCTTTCTCTCTCGTTCGTTCGTCGAGTGCTTTGCCTTCTCCTTGTTCTCTTCTCTTCTCTTATCGGTGAATGACGTCGCATGGTGGTGCGCCGCGCTGTTCTGACGTAGAAAACCGGTCATCCCGTCGACTCCTCTCGTCAGCCAGTTTCCTTCCGAAGGGGACGCGCACGTGCAGGATCGTAATCCTGTTTTATTCTCTATCGACGCGACCGACTTAACCTCTCTTTTTCTCTCTCTCTCTCTCTATATATATATATATATATATATATATATATATATATATATCTCCTCGAATATCTATACGTTTTTTCATTTTTTACTTTTCTTTTCTTTTTCTGTTTAATCTTTCTTTTTTTTTTTTTTTTTTTTTTTTTTTTTTTTTTTTTTTTTTTTTTTCTTCCGTTTTTCTTCTCGTAACTAATTTGTAAGTACGATATTCATTTATCTGGAATAATATCATGTCCATAGTATATACGAGTATATGTGTTCGTGTGTATATGTGTGTTCATTTGTATATGTGTCCTTAGTGTGTGGGTGTGTGTGTATACGTGAAAAGAGATTATTATTATTATTATTATTATTATTATTATTATTATTATTATTATCATCAGATCGTTTGAGAAATTTGGCCGCGAAAATTTAACATTGAATTTGATAAGTAAATAAAAGCAATTACGATGGTACGTACGTGTATATATATATATGTATGTGTGTATCATCAATATATATCTAACAAGCGAAATTTATCTTTGAATTCGCACGATACGATACCTAATCCTTATCAAAATGGTCGGAGCGATTTCGTACTCGATGTATAAACCTTATTTTTTTTTTTTTTTTTTTTTCTTTCTTTTTTTTTCCATCGTTTCGAAAACATTCGTATCTTCGTGTTCTATCGTTAGAAAATAATCGATTGGACGGACGTAAAAAATTTTTTTATAGTTTTCCGTATAAAAATACGAAAGTACGTAATTGGAAAGGGGGAAGGGGAGAGAAACTTTTGCAAGTAACTGTACGTTAGGGTAACGCCATTGACGTCAGGCATATGTGCGACCGTGTACCGTCCGGTAATCGCGGCAATGCCGGTGTGCCCGATTATTGTATCTGCAAAAATACGTAAGTGGACGGACGAACGAACGAACGAACGAACGAACGAACGGATGGACGGACGGATGCGTATGTATGTGTTTATATTCGTGTTCGAGTACCTGTAAAACAACCTCCCTCCCTCCTTCTTTTTCTCTTACAATAATATATTTCATGCTTGTAAAACTAGTTTCGATAAAACTGTCACAGGATATCGTATTGCCGTTCTCCATCTTTTTTCTTTTTCTTCTTTTTTTCCCCTTCACTTTTTACCCTTTTTTTTTCTTCTTCTTCTTTTTTCTTTTTTCCTTGATTTAAAATAGTTACAAACGATTTTTAATTTCTTTATGGCTCGTTTCTTAATTTGTCCGGAAACGGAGAATAGAAAAAGAAGATGGAAGATTATTTACGCCTTTTTTACTTCACAGTTGTAATCCACGGTAATCCGTAGTACCGTAATGCACTAACAACCGACTATACTTTCACGATAAGCCCTACATATATATACTACATATATATATATATATATATATATATGTATGTATGTATGTATGTATATACACATGTACGTACATATATTTTATATATATGCGTGCTCCTATTACCTTATTACCGTCGGCTATATAATACAAGATTTTTCCAAGTCGTTGTATTCTAAAGACAGAAAAAGAACGGGTGAAATAGGGAGAGAGGTAAATTCTTCCTCTGATGGTAGCGAGTAAACGATGGAACTATAAACGGAAACTAAGATCGTAGGAATTAACGGTTTACATAACCTGTGCTTTTAAAGACGAGAGCTGGATAGCGCTTGATTAGATTAAACTGTACGAGAGAAGTACAAGAGAATCTTTCTTATTGTTTTCAACGAGAAATAACGTATGAATATTTTTTCCGGTATTTGCGAAGTCTTCTTTTTTAACAACAACAATAATAATAATAATAATAATAATAATAATGATAATAATAGTTATTATTATTATTGTTGTTGTTATCATCTGTTTTTTCTTCGTCTGTTTTTTTATTTATTTTTATTTATTTATTTTTTGTTCTCTTATCTCTTTCTCTCTCTTTCTTTCTCTTTTCATAGCTCGTAACGTTAAAAACGATCGTATTTGCTAATCGAAAACGAACGACACAGTGTTGATAATTATCTTCGATGTATGGTAGTCGTTTGTTTTCATCATCAGGAATCTATCATCGTAGATTGATATCACCGTCTGACGTTACACGATCACATTGCAATTTATTCTTCTTATACGTATGTGTAATACGTAAGTCAAAAACTTGTGTCTATTAATTTTAAATGGGAATTGGTTCGTAATTAATTCAAATACTTTGACATGGCGGATATACAGGATCTACGTGAAATAACGTTTTTTTTTTTTTTATTTATTTTTTTTTTTTTTTTTTTAAGAAAAAAAATTAGAAACTAATTAAAAAAAAAAAGAAAGAAAAAAAATAAGAAAATGGAAGGAAGTATCTATTTCGCGTTCTTTTTTTCATCTCGAATTCCTCGTATATCTCTTTGCATCCAGATACAGAGAAAGAGAGAGAGAGAGAGAGAAAGAGAAAAAAAAATGCAAACTCGATTACACATTCAAGAAGGAAACTCGAATCGAAGGAATTCGCCACGTTCAATAGCAAGCAACTATTATTATTCTCGCGATCTGTAATTCTAATGTCGCGAAACAAAAGCAAGCATGTCTCTGCTTCTTATTCTTCTCCTTCCTCTTCTCCTTCTTCTTCTCCTTCTTCTTCCGGCGTAACGTGCTTATACTTTCGGAAGTCGTCTAACTAAGAAATAGACGCGAGAATTTCATCCCTAAGATGTGCCATACTTTAAGCTTAGTCACACTTCATCTTTTCATTTCACAACGTTGACAACTCAAATACTTCGTCTATCTCAAGAAAAGTATTTTAATTGTTAGGTCGTTCGCTTTTCATCCCTTTAGTTCTTTTTTAATACTTGCTTATAATTTTCTTTTCTTTTTCTTTTTTTTTTTTTTTTTTTTTTTTTTTTTTTTATTAAAAATTATACACTTTTATATATTTACTTGATTTTTATTATCATCTTTGTCTTTATTCTTCGCTCTTCATTTCTTTCTCTCTTTTTTGATTTTCTTTTTTTTCACTTTTTGTTTATTTTTTTTAATTTTTTTTTTTTTTTATCCGAAACAAATCGATAGATTTTCACATTTGAAATTGTACGAGAAAAATCTATCGAAGCAGATCGAATTCACTTTTGCGTCCTTGATTTCAATCCATAGAATTTATCGAAGTCGTTCGTTCTCTTCCGACCATCCTCAACGCGTCCATGGACACGTCATCGTCCGCTTTCTCGACCGCGAATCCTCCTTTCGCGATTCTCGTTCCGTTGCGTTTCTGTAACGAGCCCTAACAAAGTCCTTCGTCATAAATACACACATACACAATCGCACATAAGAGATGCATACATATTGTATGTATGTTGTATGTGTTGTGTGTGTTGTGTGTGTTGTGTGTTTTGAATGTATCTACACATAGATCTTCTATATTTTTGCAAAAAGAAGAAAAAGAAGCCCTCAAAGTCCTCTTATGTTATTCAGAACTTGCGTGTTGCACGTGATATCCTCGTCGAGCCGAAACAAATACCATAATCGATATAATACCATAAATGCCCAACGTCTTTTCTCTTTCTTTCTTGATTTCTTTTATTCTTTTTTCTTTTTCTTTTTCTTTTACTTTTTCTTTTTCTTTTTTCTTTCCAGTTTTAATTCGTGTATACGTATATGTATATATGTATAAGTATTTGTATCGGATCGATGTCTCTTTATACTCTATCCCCTTTTTTTTCGCGACATCGACAATTTTCTTGATTATAATGAAAACCCCTTTTGCACCCTCTCGTCGTAGTCGTCGACGTCGTCGACGTCGTCGCGAGAAATTGCAACGATTTTCTGGCATACTTCCAAAATACTCGACTGTACGAGTTTAAAACTGCTATGCACATTAAATCTACGTAGAAATATATATTAAAATTAAGAATAATTGTTCGGACTAGTAACGCTTGAAATAAATTGAACGATCAAATTAAGATTAAAAATTGTCATTTTTGGGAATAAATATATTCTATTCAAAAAAAAAAAAAAAAAAAAAAGGAAAAGAAAGAAAGTAGTAGATGTCATTTCACATTATCGACAAATATTTGATGATTTATAATATTTCACGTTTAACGAATTAAAAGCGTTAATCATTCTCACATGTAAAAAGTGAGAATGATTAACCTTATTAATGAAAAAGAAAAAAAAAAAGAGATTAAGAGATTAAATGGAGATTAAGGATCGTGATTTTTTTTTTTTTTTTGTTTTTGTTTTTTAGAAAAAGAGAAATGATCCTCTTATGAAATTTACAATCACCTGTTCCCATATATTCCTCTACAATTTAATGAACCAACGTAACATACGTGCTTTCTTATTCTCATCGATCGATTAAAAAACATTACGATGATTTTGACATATATGATTTGGTTGAAACGCATTGAAAAATTTTCCCATTTGAATATTATACATGGAATTTTATAGTTAAAAGGAGAAAAAAGGGGGATTATCTTCACGCGGTCCCATAAAACTCTAAACCATAATTGCACTTATTACGTTCACGCGCGAACGAACGTACGAATAAATCGCAGAAAAGAGAGATACGAAACGTTCGCACTTGAGCTTATTAGATAAACGACGAGGGACTCTCGCACGATTTAAACGTCTCGCTTTAATGCATCTCTCTGTATCTTCTCTCTCTCTCTTTCTCTTTCTGTATGTATGTGTGTATCGTTCATTTACTCACTCACTCTCATTCTCCCCACCTATCGCCCTCATTGACGATGACACATATGTAAATTTCGTCTTTCCATTTCTCCCACACATATTATACTCCCTTATAAGGTTCAAGAAATGAGTCTTGCTGCGTAATAAAAGATGCTTTATCTCAATTATCGAATACCTACATACATACGCACACAAACGTGTATATATATATATATATATATATACATGTATGAATGTATGTATGTATGTATGTATGTATATATAATACATGGATGAACTTGGCCACGCCCAGGAAATAAAAACTTTTCTATAAGAACTGTTATTGAAACTTTAACAAAATGTATCCTTGAAAAACTTTCTGGGATAAACTCGATACGTTCTATCATTGATTTATCGTACCGTATTATCGAAAACGTCAATTTCTATACGACAAAAATTTGCCACGACGATCATCTTAAGAAGAACTTTTTCTAGAGAGAAAAAGAGAGAGAGAGAGAGACAGTGGGAGAGAGAAAGAGAGAGAGGGTACTACGAAACTGGGTATTACTCGACAGTAACAGCTATCGCTTATCAGCATCTAGAGTTGATAACAGAAATAACCAAGTCGAGTTAACTGGTCACGAGCTTATCGTATGTCGAGAAATGGACCTTCCATTCCGTCGTAGTCGTCAAACGTTCGTTAAACCTCACGATCCGCAAACGTTTTTTTTTTTTTTTTTTTTGTTTTTTTCCTTCTTTTTCCTTCTTTTTCCTCTCTCTCTCTCTTTCTCTTTCTCTTTCTCTTTCTCTTTCTCTTTCCTTCTCTCTTTCTCCTCTTTACTCCATAATTTTATCTCTTCTCTCCTCGAAAAAAAAAAAAAAAAGAAAAACATAAGTAATTTCGATCGGTAATAGAAAAAATTTGACGCGTCGAGTTTATTTGAAAAAAAAAAATTTAACAAAAGAAAAAAGAAAAGAAGAAGAAACGAGAGAAATAGACAGAAAAAAGAAAATCATAAGTGAGTTCATATTATCGTCCGTCTTCCTTGTTTGTTATCCTTTTTATTTGTTTTCCTTTGGTATTATT
The DNA here is from genome assembly GCF_912470025.1 of Vespa velutina. Taxonomy (NCBI): domain Eukaryota; kingdom Metazoa; phylum Arthropoda; class Insecta; order Hymenoptera; family Vespidae; genus Vespa; species Vespa velutina. The sequence goes on from NC_062192.1 coordinate 906,780, forward strand.
TTTTTTTAGTTTTTTTTTTTTCCTTTTTTTTTTTTTTTTGTAGTTTTTTTTTCCTTTTTTTTTTTTTTTTTCACGCGTCGGTGATAACATATGGGCGTGTGCGCTTAACCAGTGTGTATGTATGTCTTATATGTTTGTATGTAATTGTGTCGTGTCATGGAGGATTACTACACGCATACAAGGTGTGTCGATAAGCTTGTGGCTTTTATAATTTCACAAATATTCACAAACATATATATGTGTGTTTGTGTATGTGTGTATGTGTATATATATATATAAATATATATACATGACTTCAACTACAAAGCTAGTCTTCCGAAACGTGTAAATCGTTGATTAAACATCGTCTTTATATATCGAAATTTCGATTTTTTTTTTTTTTTTTTTTTTTAAATTCCTTTTTTTTCTCCGTATATATGAGTGTTTGTGTGTGTGTTTATTTCATATCACGTTCACAGCCCACACATCGAGTTCACCATAATCAAATTGAAATTTTCCCAAAAATGTAATCATTCTGAATTATTTTACTTTTCCTTTTTATCGTGACACGCTTGTATCTCCTGTTCTAACATCTATTCACTCCGTTATCGCGATACATATAAATATTGAGTATATATGTACTGATATATATTAATATATATATATATTGAGTATTTACGTGCTACGGTTCAGTAACGACACAATTTTTTTTTTTTTTTTCTTTCTTTCTTTCTAATAAGATTTAAAGTTTTTTTCGTTCTGATCGTCGATATTCCAGTATATATTTCATGTAAATCAAGTTTGTAACGAACGAGTCACGCCCACACGCCCGTACACATTCGAAGTAGATGCTAGATAGAATGTTGTTGCACTGAGAAAGATATCGGCCATTTAAAAAATAATTTCTCTTGTTAGAAAAAATGGTCGCCCTTTTTCTTTCCTTCTTCTTCTTTTTTTTTTTTCTTTTTCTTTTTCTTTTTCTTTTTCTTTTTTCCCCGTAGAAAGTCATGACTTTATCTTCCAAGAAGACAAGAATTTATCTTCCATGAGTGTCCTCCTTTCAAATAACATGCATTAGTCGGTCGTTTGGTTTCTTCGAAATTATTTTCTTTTCATTTTTTTTTTTCTTTTTTTTTTTTTTCTTTTTTTTTGTATCGATAAAGTTCCTCGAATTTTCAGAATGAAATATCGATCGATATATATATATATATGTATATATATCGTACGATATACGATAAATCAATTAATCGAACCGATTATTTTTAACGGATAGAATCCACCACAAGGGGGTCATGGATGTTAAATGAATTCACCATCCGGTATCTCCAAATCGACGAAACCAAACTCGATTCGCTTTATTACGTTTACTGATCTCTTGAGAATTGACTCTTCATATATCTAACTATGTACAAGTACGTATATATATATTATATATATATATATATATATATATATATATAGACACAATTCACATTAAATTTTCTCTTGAAAATTTTCTCCGATCGATTTTTTTTTTTACCTATACGAAAAGAAAAAAGATGATACTTCTTTGGGATTTCGATAATAATAATCTAATTCATAAGGATTAAATCGATAAAGAAACAAAGGTATTTTCGTTGATGTAAATTTATCTACGTGCTCGCGTACGCACGTGGATATTATTTTTACGACACTATTTTGTCTCTCTCTCTCTCTCTCCTTCCCCCTCTCTCTCTCTCTCTCTCTCAGATATCTTTCTAATACTTGTTTACCCGTAAATTTGGTTATTAAAATCGCGATCACTGTGGCGCATTGACGTCACAAAATGAGAAAATACTTTTAATGGTTATTTCTCTCCGATAATATTCGGAATGAGAAAAATCGTACAGAGCTTATCGATTTTATCGAATATATCTCTTTTTGACAAAAATAAAATAAAATAAAATAAGGAAAAGAAAAAATACTCGTACATGACACATAGTTGTCCCCTACAATCTCGCCATTGAAAAGCTTTGAATATTATTCATTTACATTCCGTCATCGAAGCTACGTTTTTTGTATGCCGTCCGTTGCTTTCTTGCTTATTTAATTTGTATGTGTTACGAGAAGAAAAAAAAGAATATATATATATATATATATATTTGACGAAAAAAAAAAAGAAAAGAAAAAAAAAGATGGTAAAAGGAAACTGTGTTTGGGTTTTACGTAAAGTCCTCGTTAAGTGACGAATCGTCGAGCTTATCGAAGAAACGCGTGCACCTTGCGTCGTCGTTCATCGTCCACGTCCATCGACAGCTAATATAAAAGAGCAATGCTTTTTATATATACATATATATATAATATATATATATATTATATATTATATATTATATATATATATATATGTATACACAAAGATCGAAACAAAAAAAAACAACAACAACAACGATAAGGAGAAAATTCGAAAATTTAACGAAGACAATACGTCTTCTTCTTCTTCTTATTTCTAACAGAAAGGTGCGCATCATCTCTGGTTTCTATCGCCCAGGAACGTGGACTTTAAAAATCGATGTTGAAACGCCATCGATCGATCGATCATTTTCATGAAGGACATCTTTTACTATCGAGGAAGCCCGAGAGGGAAGATCGTGTCTTAGGAAAAAGAAGTGGGGAGAAGAGAGAGAGAAGAAAGGGAAAAAAAAGATAGAGAAGTGGAGAAGACACGTAGAGAAGATTGCTCTAAATTTGTGTCCACTCGAAGAATATAAACTCGATTCCTCGATAATGGAGGATCGAGAGAGTCCCTTTGCTAGGACTCAACCTAGTAGAAGCTCGATAAGACCACCGAGTATTTTACGAAGGGCTGCCATACTAACGGTTGGTAATGTCGGTGGTGTTGGTGGTGGTGTCGGCGGTGGTGGTGGTCACGAAACTGGACGACAGGAACTAACAAGTCCAAAAACAATGAACAAGAGACTACCTACGACACATACCACTGCCTTGGACAATTTGAAACAATGGGAATTGGTTGAAGATGGTAATAAAGGTCTTCAAGTTGTCGAGAAAAGAAGTTGTTTGAAGGTACCGTGCAGTCCTTCTTATGGAAATAGGACTCCGGTCTTTGCTAGAAGGACAATGCCTGTTGAAAATGCAATGATCGACGTGAATCTCGAAGAAAAATTAAAGGCTTTCAAGAACTCAAAGATCATTCAACCGATTCTCGAGCCGTCATTGATACCATTATCGAGCGAGCAAGTAGTTACTTCGATCGATTCGTCCAAATCACCTGTCAGTCTCGACTTGTTATTCAAGCAACGACAACAACAACAACAACAACAGGAACAACAGCAATATCAACAGCAGCAGCAGCAGCAACAACAACAACAACAACAACAAAAGAAAAATACTAACGAGGAAAGTACTGACATGCTTCAACGATTGGAACAACAGGTCAAAGCGATCGAATTGGGTACGATTGCAGCAGCGAAAACCCGTCAATTGGAAAACAGTGAGGAATTTGGGCACGAGGTTGAATTACGTTACAGGGAACACGAGGATCTATTGAAGAATGTAACAGACGACGAGGCCGAGGGGTAAATTTTATCAATTTATTCTACGTACATACTCGTTCGCGCGTGTGTATATATGTGGCTGGGTGTCCGTATGTGTGCGTGTGTTTGATATACGCGCGATTTTCAATCGAATTCATTTACCTTTTCTTCTTCTTCTTCTTCTTCGCCTTCTTCTTCTTCTTCTTCTTTTTCTTCGTAGTTTTTTCCTGTTTCTTTTCTTTATCTTTTTTTTTTTTTTTGTTTTTTTTTTTTTTTTTTTTTTTTTTTGGTTTTTTTTCCCCTTTGTTCACATCCGTTCGTCAGAAACGATCGTTCCGTGAAATTAATCGACAAGCACGAATAATCCTCAACGTAAAGAGGAAAATCAATGTATTTTCTTTATTCGAGCGCGCTATCGTAGAACTTGATTGCGTACACACTCGCTCGTGATATATCCGAGCAACAATCAACGCTCCATTACACCCACACTGCCGATACCCTTTCCTCGCTCGAATTGCCATTTAGTTTATCCAATTTGATCGGCCAATTCTTTCGATTTCCGCCGTTTCGTCCTCATTTGCTATTAGGCACGACGAGGAAAATAGCAGGGGGTTTGGCTCGCTGATAAAACACTGTGCTTTGCTTTATTTCATTTGGATTTTCTCTCTTTTCTTTTTCTTATTTCTCTCTCTCTCTCTCTCTCTCTCTCTCTCTCTCTCTCTCTATCTATCTATCTCTCTCTATCTCTCTCTTTTTTTCTTTGTCGAATCTATCAACAAACTTGTTCGTCGATCGGTATCCATTAGTTATTTTTCGTGCGCATACATATATACACACGCACGCGCGTGTGAAAAAAACTTGTAATATATATACACATATATATATATATATATGTATATATATATACATGTACACCTTGAGAGAAATATCTCCTTTCGAGATGGATCGAAAAAAAGAAAAACAAAAAAAGAGATAAATTTATAAAAAGAGAAAAAAAGAATGCCAAAAAAAAAAAAAAAAAAGAAAAATAAAATAAATAAATGAATAAAAAATCAACCAACAAAAACAAAACGAAACACCTGAATAAAAGGGCCTCGCCATTGCATCGTGGAGACGCTACGAGAAACTCAACCGGAAATGCAAGCATCGCACCGAAGAAGCCCTCCTCGGTGAAGCTCTCGAGGACAGCTTCCGATACTAGACGAGGACAGGAAACGGAAATTCCCTTGAGAGCTCAGACGAGGGTGCAACCAGTTCGCACCCTCGTACGACCAATCATCACGAAAAAAGATCATCAACGTCAGCTGCAGCAACAACAGTTACAGCTACAACAACAACAACAACAACAACAACAACAACAACTACTACTACAACAGCATCATCAGCAGCAACAGCAACAACAACAGAACAATATTGTGAGCAGTACTTTCAGGCCACTCTCTGACGTCATGCAGAAAGGTGTTCGTAACGAGAAGGAGGTATCGAAAAATCTTTCTCTTTCTCTCCCTCTCTCTCACTTTCTCTTTCGCTCTCTCTCTCTCTCTCTCTCTCTATATATATATATATCTTTTGTTTTCCTTCCCCTTCCCTTTTAAACAATCCCCTCCCTCAATCCACGATAATGATAATGGTATCTTAATTAATGTTATCTCGTAGCATCGAATCGATTTTTATATTATCGTTCTTTCAAATCCGCCAGCTGCCTCTTTCGTTATTTTCAACGTTAACATTTGACAGCAAAAAAAGAAAAAATTACTAGAAAAATTGTTCGCGCGTGAGAAACGTTGAACGATTTTATTATTAAGAAATATTGTCGTGTGTACTTCTAACTGTCCAACATTCGATCGGAATGGCAAATATGTATATACGCGTATACACATATGTGTAATACTTTTTTCTTGGAGGAAATAGGCAAACCTTGCACGATTCTACGATTCGTCAGAATTTATCGATTGTATTCTTTTATTACGTTTCTACTATCACAATGACTTAGCAAACAGTTCTGAAAATATCGCGCAATCTTTCTCTCTCTCTCTTTCTCCCCCTCTCCCTCCTCTCTTTCTCTCTCTCTCTTTCTCTCTCTCTCTCTCATACACACGCGCACACACACACACAACTTTTTATCTGATATCTCGACGATACTCAAGTTATTTTAATGTTAATTTGATTGAAGGGGTTCTTTTTTCTTTCTTCTTTCTTTTTCTTTTTCTTTCCATTTAATATCTCGATAATT